>NW_015386804.1:25007-59700 GCF_001527695.2 Protobothrops mucrosquamatus
CGCCTACATCGTCCATATAGGACGACTCGGGAACTCAACTCCTACCCCGGGCAGCTCACCTATCCCCTTATGCCCAGGGGAAAGGTATCAAGCCGTTTGACAGCTGATGCTGGCTGTCAAACCGGCTTTTACGCAAAACAGGCGGGAGGCAGCAAACAGCTGCGACCAGCGAAATCGCCTGCCACCGGAAGTCCTCCACACTTAGAATTTTCAATAAAAGACTGACAGATACGATCAATTGCATTGATGGAAGCCATACTAAACTGCTGAAAAGAGTTTTCTAAGCTAGAAGGTAGGGCTCATGCCCTAGAAAGTTGTGAAAATTGATTAAGGTTTTTTCACCAATTGATGCATCTTACGCTATTTGAATTGTATAAATCTAGATAAAAAGTAAGGTATTGATTAGCTTCACACATCATGCTAAGCCAGGATTTTGAAATTATAGTTCAGTATAAGCCATAATATCATGGATTATTTGTACTACTAAATTATAGTAGTGGGTTTACACCGAATACTAAATTGCAGACCACAGTGTGGTTTAGTTCAGCTTGTAAACTCAACCCTAGGATTGTACACTTTTCTTGATAAATGTAAACATTTGTGAAACACTTCCTGTTTCAACCAGGAGGCCAGGCATACAGATTATTCATAGATCGTTGACATAATAAAACACAAAAGAATGATGGAGTGCACATCATGCTTTAATGCTTTTAATAGGAATAGTAATTAGGATACTGATGAAGTAGTTTATTAGAATCATTGACTAAAGACATTTTAGTCTAACTGAAAAATCAACTAATGTAATTTTTTTTTAAAAAAAATAACAGGTATCTGCTAAATAATTTTTAAGATTATATATGCCTCAAATATATGCAGCTTGCACATACTTCAAAATTTTCAGAAGACATACTTCAAACTTTGTATGCGCACAGCACTTCTAAGCGATTAACAAAGACCATAAGCCTGTTAAAAAATGTTACAATGTGATTATTAACTAAGGAAGTTCATTGGAACTCAAGAGCATAAGACTGGACTTTGACACTCACTCCTTAAGAAAATATAGTTCCAAGGAATAATTACATTCTTTTAACCAGAAAAACATTCAACAGCATGAAGCCAGTTATTGTTGTTCATGGTGGAGCTGGTCGCATCTTTAAAGAGCGGGAAGATGGAAGTCGTTCTGGTGTCATCAGAGCAGCATTGAAAGGTTACAGTATCCTTAAACAAGGAGGAACTGCATTAGATGCAGTTGAAGAAGCTGTGGTATTAATGGAAGATGATCCACATTTTAATGCAGGTAACTTTTTAATTTTCCAAACTGAAATTCTTACTACCCAGTTCTTTGTAGCAGACATCTTTTTTCTTTCTTTTACTCCATTTTTGTATGCCCTTAATAACAGCCTCAATTGTGGGAATCAAAAAGGTGAAATTATCTTTCACATCCCTTCATTTCCTTACCTGCTAATTTCTTGCTAGGATGAATGCTGTTCAAGGATATATCCTCCAATTAGTTTTAAAGGAAATTTATACAAAAGGTATTTTCAATATCTAATTAAATGAATGCTTAAAAATCCACAAATCCTAAAATATTATTTTGCTTTAAACAAAATCCCTATTCTTCAGGATTGTGCCAAGTATGTTTGGCATTTGGTGCTTTAAATTTCAAGCTGCAAAACATTAAATGGGAATGAAATTTTGATCATAGATATAGTTTTTATTAGTATTACTTTTACTAAGTATAGTTTTTTTATTAGTGTTACTTTTATTGACATTACTGTTTATATTATTGACAAAGCATATATATTCCAATTTCCTCAGGTTTTTTTTTTTTTTAAAAACAAGCTTTGCAGTAGATATTCTGATATGTGAGGGATGAGATATATATCATGAACAGAAAAGGTACAGAATTTTTATATATACTGTTAGGATTCACACTAATTACACTAGTTCACTAATTCACACTAAATCCTGCAAGGATTTTAATATCGTAAAAGTTGTCATTTAAAGAGTATTGAACAACAAATGAATTAAAATAGTGTAAAATTGTTTAGCTTCATGTTGGTATATTAATATCTTTTCTACTTGATTCCTAGGTTGTGGCTCTGTGTTAAATGAGAAGGGTGAAGTAGAAATGGATGCTATTATCATGGATGGGAAAAATCTAGCCTCAGGAGCAGTATCAGCCGTGAAATGTATTTCTAACCCAATAAAGCTTGCTCGTCTTGTAATGGAAAAGGTATGCCAAGGGTGATCTTCAGCAAAATCAGTTTCCCTTTGTGGTTTGATTGAAGTACTATGGTGCTTTGTGACCTCTGGCCTTGTATAAAGATATAATAGGAAGAAATGCTGCAATCCAGGTGATAATTGCGTTTTTTAATGGTTTCATATAAACAGAAAGCTGGTATATAGCTTGGCCAGTAAAAGGGAGCCTCTGACCTGCCAAACGTTGCTAAATGCTAGAATTGGTACTACCATCCAGCAGAGCCAAACAGTTAATGATGTTTAGAATTAAGGTTCAGTCACATCTGGTAGATCACAAGCTCCCCATTCTTGGGCTAGACTCAGATGTTTCTCTTTCGTGTGTTCTGCTTGCAAAAAGCTTGTTCGCTCTTGGGATGTTAAACACAATACCCCTGTATTCTGTAGTGGCATAGTCTATTCTTCCTCCTTGTTGCCATGTTGTGCATAGAACAAATTTTATAGCTTGTTAGAAGAAATTGCAATCACTCTAAGAGGCCATGAACTTAAAGGCAGGCAGACTATTTTTATTTAGGGTTGGTAATGGTATGTAAGTGCTCAGTGGCTAATAGAGAGCATAATAATCTCCTATAATCTTAAATGGATTTTTCAGGGGTTTAAATGCACTTATAAGGGCTTTCCCTAATTTGAAGTGCTCCAGGTGTATTCAACTGCAGTTGCCAAAATGCCTTTTCAAAGGTTATTGCTTTTACCTATATCACCTAATAAATTTAAGATTAGACTTTCCTTTACTAATTTTATTGGTTTATCTTCTATAAAAATGCTGACCAGCAATTAAATTTTCTTATCTTCAAATAAGCAATTAAAGAGTATATCCAGACAAAAGTGAACAAAATAGGATAAATTACAGTAGCTTTAAATTATAGTCGGTCACTTCCCAAGAATATGTTCAAGCAGCTGAACTATACCAAATTCTTAGCCTATGATTTCCCGGACTATCCTGAGAACAGTATTTTCCTGCATGAAATTTTATGTTCAATGTAGCTGAGTTTGCTTCTGAACTTAAAATATTTGGAGTTTCACTTTTCTATTCACATGTATCTTAGCCTCTGATACATTAAACATCTTTTTAACTATAACGTACAAGAAAGTGCTTGAACTCCTATAGTCTTTTTCTTAATATATTCCAGAATATTCCAGCACCTTTCTACTACACTTTAAGCTTTCTAGCATTTTATGTCATGCTTTGCACTAATTGTGCTAGACTATGCATATACTTTTAGCATACTCCTTTTTCCTTTGTGTTTGTGAAGTCAAAACTGTACAATCTATGCACAAAGTAGAAGTGTTGGTAGATTTGGAGGTGCTCCAAGTTTGCAAAAAATAAAGATATCATTACAGGGAGAATATATACTTTAAAAGGGGAATTTAAAAGCAGTCCGGTTAAAAACAGATTGAATGCCCTGTGCTGTTGATACATTCCGTGTCCCACATATAAAAGCATATTACTATCATGTGTTAATGTGGGAAGATTTATTTTATCTTAGTAGAGATTTTAAGCTTTCTAACTTGTGAAAAATTGAAATGTGGCATTCCTTTTAAAAATGTCAAATGGTAATCACGTTATTAAAATCTTTGTTACAAATTCTGCTTGGTTCTTTGAGAGTGTTGTTCTGCTGTACCATATATGTTTCTAAAATGATCAAGGCTTCGTATCCTATCAGGGCACCATATTAGCTCCCTCTACTGACTCAAGAGGATTTGGACAAGCAACATTCTTGAGGCTACCTTGTTAAGCAATCCTTTGAGATCCTATTCATTAAGTCAGGCAGTTTCACAAGCTTTTAATTCCTCAGGATAGATCTACTGTATTAAAATGATAGCATCTAGAAATCTACCAAAATATGGAGGCGCCCATAGAGACATTTTCATGACTTGCACTGAAAAATCTAGCATGTTTGGAGCCAATTCACATTCATTTTAGGGAGGTATGCACAGAAGATATTGTACAAACATGGATGTTACATTGCAATCTTTAAATTAACTTGCAATTTGTTCAGTGTTAGCTCACTAAAAAAAGAAAGATACCTGAACATTCTGTAGATCCTCTGCTGTATGACAAAAACAAGAGCAAAAAGTTGCCCATCTCTGTACTAAACAAAAGTTGCAATTACTATAATATGAATTTGTAACTCCTGATGTATGCCTGATTAATAAACATACATTCTGCGATGCCCCCACACTCCATGCTAAGCTTTGAGAAAAATCTGAAGAAGGTAGAATGCAATTAACTAAATAACAACATTACAACATTTTTAATATCTAGTTTTAAGTAATATTTAATAGCCCAAAAACCAAGATTCCAACGGAATGCAGGAAAACATTTTCCATATTCTTGGTTATATTCACATTCAGCTACATCAGTGGTTCTCAACCTGTGGGTCGGGACCCCATTTGGGGTCGATCGACCATTTCATGGGGGTCGCCAAGCAAGGCTGTCCGCCATTTTTTTTGTCCACCATTTTTTTTGTCTGCCATTTTTCCCCCTTTTTCGGCGGGTGCCATGGCCCTTGGGCTGGGCCAGCTGGTGGTCGGCCTGCTCCGTCTCTGCCGCTTGCCAGCTACGCCTCGGCCGGCGCAGGGGGCGGAACCACGCATGCGCGGCGCTCCCAGGCAGGGAAAGTCCTCAACTTACGACCGGTTGGGTAGTCCTCGACTTACGACCAGTTTAGTCCTCGACTTACGACTGGTTTAGTCCTCGACTTACGACCGGTTGGGGTCGCGGCATTAAAAAGGTTGAGAACCACTGAGCTACATGCATCCTGGAGCCATTTTACCCCCTGCTATGCACAATTCTTTAAGTAAAGTGTCAGGGACACTGTATTGGCAGATTCAATTTATCCAGTATTTTGGACTGTTACAAATGTAAAACTGAACCTTGGGTTTTTCATAATTAAAGCATATAGTTTATAACAGTTCAAGAGAGTAGCTTTTTAGATTCACAAGAAGACTTCAGCAAAAGCTAGGTATATATATACAGTGGGAATTAAATGAAATCTCATGCTTGTTAAGCAAGCTGAAGATGAAATATATGCAAACAATTTCTTAAATTTTCATATATTTTCAATGATTTACTTTTATAATTAAAAATATAATACAGGTTTTATTGCTGTCTTTTAAGTGTGTATATGTATAAAGCTATGTATTTTTGAATTGGGAGCATGAATTCAACTAAAATTAACACATTTTACATATGGATAACAATATGCCACCCAAAGCTTAGGATCTTTTTGAAATGCTTCTAGCAATTCATTTAAAAACAATGAAGTGTCACATATGCCTTCAGTTGGCTAATAAATGTACTGCTTTATCCCAAAATTATTTTTATTTGAATGTCTAGTCGCTAAGAATATTAATTATTGTATTATATATGCTGTCTGAAAATTAGGCCCATTGAACGTAAAGTGACTTTCTTTTCACATGAAAGCTGTTGAGTTTCTTTTGAAAGCAAAAGCAGAAGAGGGCAGTAGTGCACAAGGCATTTTTTTTTTCTACAGGTGTGGAACATTCTAGACTCATAAGAATAAACTGTCTTTATAATCCTTCTGCCTTACATAAGTTGATTTATGGCTCTCAGCATGGGACTCCAGCACCTGGCAATCTCTGTTGCCTGTTGTTGGGGATTCACAAGTTTTGTTTGTTCAAAATGATCTCCAACAAAATAAATACTTTTATTTCCTTAATCCCAGGAAACTTGTCATGATAGTGCATGATAGTACAAAGGGTTTAGTACAGTAGCAAAGTTTACACACTGTGCCTACACACACACACACACACACACACACACACACACACACACACTGTGATCCTAGTATCATTGGTGGCACTTTCCTTAACAAAAGAAACAATTGGCATATGTTATGAGCAGGTTATTAGGTAGAGTGCGATATAATAAAATCAGGGGACACAACTGGGATACTTGAAGAGAAGTGGCATAAATGGTGTATGTCCTTATGAAACTGCCTTCAGCTTGAAGGCAATGTGAAAGACGGGAGCATCTTGCAATAGAAGTTCAGCAAAGGAAAGTCCCAATTTCTGCATGGCTAAAAAAAAAACCCAGTTCTGTTTCAAGGTGTTCTGCTTCACATCAACATAAAATTCTGCGGTTTCTTGCATTGAACATACCTTAGAAGTGAGCATAAAGCTACAGAGGACCGAATCTTTTCCCTTGACAAGTTGTTCAGCTCTTCTCCAGAGATTTTCTCCACAGATTTTCTTCTGGATTTTTTTTTTTTAAAAAAACACTATTGCAAAAACATCATCCATCTCTTTCATACCTCTCTTGAAAGTAGATGTGTAATTCTATCCCTGGAATTAAATAAAGAAATCAAAATTATGTTGACACATCATCAATTTCTGGTGGCATTCTTACTCAGGTTCAGGATTTTTCTCTAAGTGAAGGCAGAAATGAATGAAGGTATTTAAATGTGCACCTCCTTCTTTGTGCTATAGCAGTGATGGCGAACCTTTTAGAGACCGAGTGCCCAAACTGCAACCCAAAACCCACTTATGCATCGTCGAGTGCTGGGTGGGTGTGGCCCATTGGGTGGGCGTGGTGCATTGGGTGGGCGTGGCTGCAGTGGTAACGGCAGACTGTGTGGGATTAAAAAGTTCAATCAATCAATTCCAAATTTGCAAGACATTTTTTTTCCCTGCGAGAAGTTGAAATTGACTGATTGAACCTTTTTTTTTTTTGGCGGAGGCCTAAAGCGAAAAAGTTTTATAAAACCCAGCTGAAGGCCTAGGACTGAGGCGACGGCATGCGTGCCCACAGAGAGGGCTCTAAGTGCCACCTCTGGCACCCATGCCATAGGTTTGCCACCACTGCTATAGCATTTGCAGCAAGTATTTGGCAAACAACATTAAATACAGGACACTGCTGAAATGCCATTCTATTTGGTAGTATGTACATGGCTTGAAACTGATTTGTGCAGCAATTTGAGTGGCTGCTTCTCTCCTCTTTCCTTCAGACGGACCACATGTTGCTGACTGACCAAGGGGCCTCTGCTTTTGCTAGGGCCATGGGAATTCCTGAGGTTCCTGGAGAAAAATTAATCACTGAAAGGTCATTGGAGAGGTGGAAGAAAAACCTTGAGGCTGACTGGAACCCTCAAGAATGTCAAAAGTAACTATCAGTATTGGTGTTCTGTCTGCTTGAATGAAGAGAATTAAATTAAAGAGGGCAATCAACCCACATAATCTCTCCCCCCAAATTCAGAGGGAGTATTTCTTCTGAATGTGAACTACTGGAAGCTGCTACATGCAATTTCTCCTGTCTTCCTCTTAACTTTTGTGGCTGTGTGAAACAAGAAACTGGGTTTGGAGCAAGATCTCAAAACTGCAGCTCACACCTTGTAGCCTGAGAGTGACAGGCAGTAGTAGTGTAGTGCAGAAGGATGCCAATGTAGAAGAGGCTCAGACTTAATGGCTTTGGTGGTGCAGGCTGAGAGATGGCTGCACCTGCCATTGTTGTAGCACAGGGCTCTTCAAACTTGGCCCTTTTATGACTTGTGGACTTGTGGGAATTGAAGTCCACAAGTCATAAAAGGGCCAAGTTTGAAGACCCCTGTTGTAGCATTTCTTTGGTACCAGTTTAGAATGGAAACTGTGACTCTGTACCTGGTGGGACAGACTGGATAGCAACTCCTAGCCCTGCACTTTTGCACTATCACAGCCCAACTCAGGAATGGAGCTGTGTTTTTCCCTTTAAAGCCTTAATCGGGAGGTATGTGGCAGTCTTGGCTGTGAAGTGCAAGGCTAAGAGTGCAGCTACCCTACCCTACCCGGGTGTATCATATTCTAAATTTGTAATCTGCGGCAATGAATGGCAGGAGGATCAAGTTTTGGCTTCGACCCTCACTGCGATGGCCGTGTTCCTTCACCCTCCCAGGGCACTTCAGCTGGAAGGGAGGCCTTGCGTAGGAGAACAATGGTGGGATCTGCAAACCTGGAACCAGCTGTGGAAGGAATGGGGTGGGATAATGCCTTCCCTATTGCAGCTGGTCTCTGTGCAGCTACATGCCAAACTCCAGTGTTAACAAAACGACACAGCTATGATTATGGCTGTTGAAATTCACTATTGTCAATACATGGCATTGCTTCACACCACCTCTCTTTGCATCTTGTGGAACGAGAGAGAAAGCAGGTTCTGCTTGCACTATGTTCTCCACAGATCTCAGTTCACATAAAAATTGCTCTTCAGAAAGATAGAGGCAGCCTTGTTGCACATCTGTTAATTAAGCATCAACAGCACTGGAAAGGTACTGAGAGAATGAGAGAGGTGTCGTACAATTGTGTGCTGCAATTCTTTTTGATGCACTTCACAAGATTTTGAGAGACAGTTCTATCAATATATAAAATGACCTCAGTGTTGTAGCCTTTGGTCTAATTATCCAGTCCTGCAGCATTTGTAATGATTTGCGTTTGAGACCAGTCATTTAAACAGGTATTTGAACTGATCTGGAAGGATTTTGTTGTTAAAAATATGGACTTTTCATTTATTTTAATGATAGAATTGCAATTTGTGGGATTTAGTAGCCGTAGCAGCCCAAAGCAATTGCAAGAAAATGAGAATGATCGTAGTCCACAAGAAAGATCCTATTTATCCAAGCTGTCAAAGGCCATTTGTGAGAAAGGAGGAAAAACTTTAAGCCAGGGATCTTCAAACCTGGCCCTTTTATGACTCGTGGACTTCAATTCCCAGAATTCCTCAGCCAGGCACGCTGGCTGAGGAATTCTGGGAGTTGAAGTCCACGAGTCATAAAAGGGCCAAGCTTGAAGACCCCTTCTTTAAGCTGAGTAGAAATCTGGGATTCTAATAATTTTACATAAGTTAAAGTCTGTGGCAGCTTAAGTATAAACCCCATAGTGCAGTAACCTGGCTGTGTTGCTTTGCTAAATGCTCTAAGTGAACCTGCTTGGAGACTCATGGCTTCAGTCTGAAGACGGCCTATTGTCATTTCATACTTGAAAAATAGCTACCTATGCTAACAGATGCTGTGTTTGTTTGTCAAATGCTTTGAGATCTGCAGCTAATTGTCTGAAATGCTATTTTTGGCAGAGACCTTGGAACAGTTGGAGCGGTTGCTATCGACAGTGCAGGAAATGTAGCTTGTGCAACATCAACAGGAGGACTTACTAACAAACGGCTTGGCCGCGTTGGTGATACAGCATGCATAGGTAGAACAATACCATAGATGCGTCTTCTCATTCTCATAAAATGCACGTGGCCAGTAATGATTTCATAATGCTCAGTGACTGCATTCCAGAGATAATAAGAGTTTGTAGGTCTTCTGGAGGCCATCCCTGCTCCACATAGAACCAGATCCTTTTAAATCTGAACAGGGAAAATGTAAAGTACTGAAGTGGAACCAGCAAGCAACTGTTTGGTTTGTCGTTCAAACAAAGCTATTTTTATTGAACGGCATGTTTTCTTAAGATGAGATGATTTCATAGCTTTTAGGAAATGCCATATATCGAGATAAGTTGATGGAGTGGAAAGTGTGAAATATTTTGAGAATGTTTGTTCAGATACTAAAATATGTTCTCTGAACATGCTTTTCTCATGGAAACAGCCTCGTAGGCGTTCTTTTCTGGGGGCGCATTGGGTGGGGGTGTTCTTTTCCACCGTTTACCTTCTCTTTATAATTTCATGAAAGTTGAGGCAATTGCATTCTGCTTGAGCCCCTTCATTGTTAATAGGACCCCAAAATATAGTTGATACTATCCCTGGCCTATACCATGTAATACATAGATATTGATTGGAGAAATGGGTTACTAAAATGCTGTTTTTTTTATCTTTTTCTTTCCTAGGAAGTGGTGGTTATGCAGATAATAGCGTTGGTGCCACCTCCACCACTGGCCATGGAGAGAGCATTATGAAAGTGATTCTGGCAAGACTTACTCTTTACCATATGGAGCAAGGTATATCCTGATGTTCCAGAAGTTGTACATTATATAGAGCAGGGGATCTTCAAACTTGGCCCTTTTATGACTTGTGGACTTCAACTCCCAGAATTCCTCAGCCAGCATGCCTGGCTGAGGAATTCTGGGAGTTGAAGTCCACAAGTCATAAAAGGGCCAAGTTTGAAGATCCCTGATATAAAGCATGAAGGAGTAATATTTCACCCAGTGAGTTGATGAACAGGGTCGTTGGTTATTTCAGTCTGAGGATGCATCATGTTGGAAGCACGTTGGACATGCAACAAACAGTGATTTTGGAGCTAATACACATAAATGCAATCTGATATAAATTCAGATGCTTGTTCTAGCATCTGCTACTCTTAACGGGCCAATGTTTGGGGCTCTAATTTGCCATTCAGAGTAAAGGGCCTATGAAGTTTTCTGCTATCAGCAGTCATCATTAGTGGCCTTTCCTATTTGTCAAGTTTTAAGTATTTTTAATGCCAATTTATGGTTTTACTGCAAGAAATATTCCAGCTCCTTCATTTTTTAAGTTTTGTTTGGAGAATGTTGAATCATTCTATTTTTACATGAATTTTATTTGTTATCTTGAACATCTATTGGCTTTATTAGTATATCAAATAAACTAACACAAGGCTCCTTGCACCTTGTATTTGTGTAACTGATGGAATTGGTAAAGAGAAGATGAAACAATTTAATATTTTAGGTCAGTCTTTTCCAGTCTAGTGCTCTCCATGAAGCCATCCTGGATGGGAATTATAGGAATTGAAATATATTTGGATGTTACCAAGCTAATGACAGCTGGCCTCAGGGATCATCTCCAAACAACAGCATTTTCTCTTTTCAGATATTTGTGTTGATTTCAGTCTAATCACTCTAAGGTGACATTCTACCAACATGTACTGGAACAATCCTATTTTAAAAAATAGTTACATGCAATGAAGTGTTGGTTATAAGTAAAAAAGCATGACTGTAAAATGTTCATGTCATACTTTCACAATCAGCAACAAACATGCTTGAAGAGTTTAGATTACTCACTGCTGAAGTCTTTTAAATCTGTTTTAAGTACCATTTTTTTCTCTGACTTCTGTTTAAATATAATACATTCATTGAAAGCAAATGTTCTAATCTGAATATTGATGTGGAAGAGTGCTGATAAAAGCTGGCAATAGGATGTTCATGTGACCATAACATAATCTAACTATGGTTGACCATGGAAAACTTTACCTTTTGGGTTATCTAAACACTTGACTTCTATTACAGTCTGTACACATGTTAATCCAATCTTTTTTCCTGAATATAGTTACTTACAGGGAAAAGTGTGATTCTGTTGCAAATTTGTGTTACTTGAGAACTTCAAAGAGTTTTCACAGAAAATGTTGAATTGCAAAACAATGTTGGTAGATATATTGTCTGCAAAGCCCTTGATCTCCTGGCTCTCTTATTAAAGAACACTTGATCTCTGTTTTATGCAACTTGACAGCAAATGTTTAGCCACATTAATTTGGAACATCATTTCCTCTCACATGAAAGGTTGTCTGCATTGGGATCAGATAACAATTGTGTTTTAAATAAGAGTTTGCTGCCTCAAGGGCCCCCTGTTTTAGCTTTTTAGTTATGGGATGCAGAGAAGGTTGCTTCTGTTTCTTTGGGAGGATTAGATTAAAACATTCCTCTCTCAGATACTCAAGGCATAATATCTGGCACTTGTTCAACCACCTTTATCTTCACTATGATCTTGTGTGATAGATTAGGCTGAGACAGGCTCAGAGTCACAAAGAAAGCCTCATGGCTGGATAGGAATTTAAAATAAATCATGTATGTTTTGTATTCTTTATTACTGTAGATGATGTTGTCTAGCTAACCTTGGCTGAGGCTTGATTGGAGACCACTAGGAAATTTTAGAACTGAAGGAGAGACTGGAAAGTCAAACTTTCTTTACAAATTGCCTTAATAAATAGAGAGAAAGGAATACAGAAAGAAAAATAAACACAGAAAACAAACCCATACGTATAATAGCCTTTTTAAAGCATCAGCTCAGTTTTTAAATGCAGCAGTAAACCTTGATCACACAGAATAATATTGGTCAATCTTTCCATTCTGTCCATAGAGATCCTGTTTAGAAGCAGAGAATGAACACACAAACAGTCTAAGACTGCCAATCAGTCTTAGACTGATTGTGAACAACCGGTTCTCTGTGTGGATGCCATTCTGGGCCTGGGCAACAAAAATTAGCTACCGGTTCTGCTGAAGTAGTGTGAACCTGCTGAATCCCACCACTGCTGCCAATTTAGGGTGATGCTGTCTTTTCTTGTAAAAGGACCATCAATGTCACTACAAAAGCTAAACAAAAGTTAAAACATATGCCCAGTGATAAAGTTAAAAAGCATGAAAGTGTGTTTGTTTGTTTTATGACTGATTTCTAAGACCACCTACCTGCAATAATCATAAAACCATCAAAAACTGCAGTTTAGATTAAAAAAAAATATAGGGGTCTAGGGGGCATAGGGAATGGCCCTTAAAGACCAGAGGAAGACAAGAGACAATGGTCAAATAACTGGGGCTTCAGCCTAGGTCAAGAAATTAATTGGAGAAAATGTTTTGGACAATCTTCTTTCTAGTTCACACAAAAATAAAGTAATGGGAGGGGAAGCACATTCAGACCTGCAAGATTCTGTTACTATAGCTATTTCAATAAAAGTAGATGTGATCTATACTATGCGGTTCAGGTTCTACTATGTAGGCCTGATAAGGGGTTTTTCCCCCCATATTTCTTAATAATCAATCTATTTAAAATAAGTTAAGAGTACTAACATAGGAGTTAATGTATATTTTTGCAATATACACCCCATATATTCATAGGATTGTTCTACTTTCATATATTTCTATATCTGTTTATAAAATAATGTTGATTATAATAGTAAAATCTAATACTAAATCTGAAAGAAAAGATAATAGAAAAGAGTAAAAAATGCAAGAAAAAAAGAAAAGAAAGAATATACGGAAGAAAAAAGAAATATATAGAGAAGTGACTTCCAACCTTCATCACAACAAATACAAACGTAGTGATTCTTCACCCCCTTTAATTGGTAGAAACAATTATCACTTTATTCCATAAACATCCCTTCTCTTATGGACAAATCCATAAAGCATCATCTTTTCAGTTGTGATGAGAAAGTCCATAAAGGGTTACCAAAAGTAATAACATATCTTGCTTAAACTTGATCAACCAATTTTATATTCCTTCCTTTTACTTCTAATAGCCTTAACTTGTAGTTCAGTCAAATATAGTTGTAGGATTTGATTTCTCTTTGTTTCTTCTTTGTCCCATTGCACAGAGTTCTTCAAGGCTTTAATAAGCCTCTTTTCTAATTCAAATAGAAAAAAGCTATGCAGGTTACTCTCTTAATTTTTCCGTTGTATTTCTCTTTTAAAGGTTTTTTTTAAAGATCCCATGTAATAACCTTTCTCTAAATCATTCTCTTGGCCTGTCAGTTGTAAATCCACTTTTGATACCATCTCTATCTTGTCAGCTAAAATTTCTTTTATATCTGACATTTTTTCAATAAGATATTTTGGACATAGTTGATCCATAGAAGCAGACCCTCATTAACAGACATCATTACTGAATTGTTGATATTGTGGCTACTATTTTCTGATTCCAGTCTTCAAAAGTCTCCTTCAGCTATGGCTGATTCCTGTCCTTTCCCAGCACTCAAACGTGGCAGAAAACCACTGTCTTACAGTGTCCTCACAAGGAATAATTATCTGCATGCAGTATATGTGGGTGATCTCCTCTCTTGATCTTATCTGAAGAGATTCCAAGAGACTGGTCTACTCATCGGTTCTTTAATCTTTACTACTGTCATAAACACTAATCAGATACAAACAATCTAATATATTTTCATCTCCAAATGAAAAAAGTTTTCTTGAAATAATTATTTCCAAATATTTAAGATACCTAATCAAACAAATTTCCATAGATTTAATGGAGCCTATCAGAAGTGTATGAGAGTTGCTTCTGTTAACTGCATAGCCTGACAACATACCATATTGTTGTACCATATCAATAAATCTTAGTGTAGAACATTTATAATTACTACATGGCATATTTTATCAGCATATAAAAGCTGTTTTTTATGTTAGCCACTTTTATGTCTAAATGTTCTTTGAATTACCTTACAATACAGGCAAATTGTTCCAGTTTTAAGTTAAATACTAAAGAAGGAATTAAAGGATATTCAGTGAGTTCCTTAAGACATCTTCATGTATGGAAAAAGAATTCCTTCTACAATAATTCTATCTTGAGGATTGAAGTACTATTCCAATTAGTAAAAAAAGGAAATCCATATGAAAAACACTGCTTTCATCGTAGCAGTGGTACTGAAGTCCAGTGGTATCCATCTAGAACAGCATCAGCCAGCAGAACAGATTCTTTCCTTTTAAATCCGCTCTTAGGCGTGACTCCTATCCTTTGAGCAGATAGGGAGCTCCAGGGATGAGGAGGAAGAAAAAATCAGCAGTGTGAGTGAAAGCCCGTTTATAGGAAGTTGAACGTAACCCTGGAAATAGGCTGATACTGTGTGTTCCTGCAACCTTACAAAAGCAATGAAGAAACTTCTTCTGTTGTAGAACTTTCAAGACAGAGTTGTGCAATATCAGGAAAACACAAAATCTTCCTGAGACATGCTTGATTTCCAATGGCTAGGCACAGTCACAGCAACACTTTCTTAGATATGTAGAAATGGTTGTCCCTGTTTTTGAACTTCTGAGTTCTTAGTCCTGGGATTTCCTGGTCTAGAATTGGCCAGATCTGACAGTGCTTAGTTGTTGTTTTTTTGTTTGTGTTTTTTACAAACAGCACAAGTGGGCTAGCTTTTTTTGCTGAAGCCTGACATAAATGAAGTTTATGTGAAGGGGTGGGATACATTTTCAGCATCTTTTAAAAAAATGTTATAAAATATAAAATGTCGAAGTAATATTTGGGTAAGAAAATATTCCAGAATCTGTTGTAAAACAGCCATGAGGTTTATAACCTGAAAGCTGGTAGCTGCTATTAATATGACATTGATTCTCAGCATGATTCTGGCTTGCATGGATATGTCCGTGTATATACACAGGTCTGATATGATAACATGGAAAATATAAACTGGTCCTACTGCAACAGTGAGACAGCTAAGAAATGTTTCCACGTTAAATCACACTTCAAGGTACTTTAGCTGGCAATATTGGTTCAATATTTTCAGCCAAAGAAGAGCTTTCAATCAGTATGGATGCGTAGGCTTATGTTCATGTTTAGACTATTATAACAGAAATATATGATATAATCAGCATTTTTCAGATAAAGTTAGGCAATTCAGTGTGGCCTAAGGATATGCTCAGCTGAAGGTTAAGAACTGAATTGCTCCCTCACAGAATTAGAATAGCTAAACTTTGCTCTAGCAGCTGTTGCTAGAGTGAATATTTCCTCTTTCTTGGCGTTTTAAAGGCTGGGGCTCTGGTTTATAAGCATAGGAATAGTTTCCATTCTGGGGTTTCATTTCTATTAGGAGGAAGAAGAAAATCAAATTCTGGGAGTTGAAGTCCACAAGTCTTAAAGTTGCCAAGGTTGAGGACCCCTGGATTATACTTCATACCTGATATCATTTTATATTTTTAAGTCAAGTGGCTTACTTCCAAATAAAGATTATAAATTGGGAAAAAAAAGAATCTTGAAAGATAGCATTGAAATTATTTTGCGCACACAATGAGTTTTTGTTTTTGGACATTGAATTAATTACACAGTTAATTAAATGCTTCTTGCTTTCTTATTTTGTTTATTGTTTTGAGCTTCCTGTACACTTGGAACTTAATAAAATGTTCAGAGTTAACATGCATTATAGTAGCCATGCTTAATAGGCTCAATAGGCTACTATTAGCTTAATAATAGAAGTCTTATTTCTCAGTGATAAAATGATGTTCTTGAAAGTTGTCCAGAATATTAATGACCGATCTTTATTAAACCATTCATTTGGAAGGGAGCGGAAACAAAACCAGAAAAGTAAGCCTATATGTCTATGACACAGCCAGACTCATCCACTCTTCTTTTCAGTAACAGAAAGTTTTTTGTCATTAAAACAGCTGGCAGAATAATTTTAGTTATTAGAAGACTTCATTTGTAGTCATTTAAGCTGCAGGGTGCATGATTGTCAGGAATTAATCAAATCTAGGAAAACATACGTTGAATTAGATTTGGGCAGGAAGCCTTCCACTGAATCAAACTAAAAAGATGTAGTAGTCACAAACAATGGGAATGAGGAGCCTCAATGGAAATTTTCATCCCAGCTTCCTTTGTGATGAACAGCTGTCAGATCACAATCTCCTTTGAAGCGCTCTTCACTTTCAAAAGAAGTTCGTCCACCTGAATTGGAAAGCTTCCCCCCCCCCTGTGTTTGTTTTGAAAGCCACGAGTCTAAAGAGCCCTTCTGTTCATAGAATTAATGGCATAGTTTTTTGGATATGCTTCCTTTCAGACATGTATTTTGTTAATCAATGTTAATTACCTCAAGAGAGCCAGCTTGGTGTAGTGGTTCAGGCACCAGTTAGAAACTGGGAGAGCATGAGTTCTATTCCCACTTTTAAGCACAAAGCCAGCTGGGTAATCTTGGGCTAGTCACTGTATCTCAACCTTAGGAAATGGGCAATGGCAAGCTACTTCTGAAAGCTTTGCCAAGAAAACTGAAAGGATTAGCCAAGGCCATCACCAGGAGTCAAACCTTGACTTGAAGGCACCCCCTTCAAAAGTTACCTCAAAGGTTTGTTGGCAGAATGCAAAATGTATCTTGGTTTATCCATTTAAAATAGTTTATCTATTTAAATAGTAGTACATATAAAAAAAAAGTTTACTCATTTAAAGTGTACCTTTCATTTCTTTCTTTTTAAATTAAGGCATGTTTCATATTCTGATTTTTCAGGGAAATCACCAGGAGAGGCTGCTGATGCTGCTCTAGATTGTATGAAAACCAGAGTTGGAGGCTTAGGCGGCGTCATTGTTATTAGCAGTTCAGGGGAGTGGGCTGCTAAGTTCTCTACCAACCAGATGTCCTGGGCTGTTGTGAAGGATGACCAGCTACAGTCTGGCATTTATACTGGGGAGAGGAATACACAGTCCGTTGAAGAAGCTCTTGCCTCCATTGGATCCTAGAAATGAGGAAGGACACCCTCTCAGAAAAAGGCAAGCACTTTTTCCAGGGTTACTGCCTTGTGAGCAGAGAGTATCCGATCAGAATTTTTATTCTAGATTATGTATGTTTAGTTCCTATTTGTATTTGATTGATCAAATAATTTTGACTCATTATGTATTTTCATTTTCATTCTTCTGAATAAAGGTTCTTCAGAAACTTGTATTCGATGGAATTTCATCAGCTTCTTGATATGTGATACATCTGCATGGTGTCAAATGATAACTTGAAGAGTATGCTTATCATTCAGAAAATGAATATAATTATAGTAGAGGGGACTTTATGTACTGGAATATCTGTATGTCATTATCTCATGTTTATAAATACATTAAAATATAAACATAAAGGAAAAAGCAAACTTATTTAATACTGATTAAAGACAAGCAACTGATAGATCAAGTTTTGGGCTGTGGTCATACCCACAGCTGGAGTATGTTTTATTGAACGCAAAGAGAGAGGTGGGTGTCAAGCCTACATTGCACTATTAATTACTCTCTTTAACTAAACTTGAATGGTTTTCTTTTAAGGCTTTCTCTATGAAATTACAATAGTGTTTTATGGAAAACCCATTCTGAAACATTAAGAAATGAAAATGAAAAATGTGTTTCTCTGTATAGAGATTTTTCAAAAATGTTTTGTGATTAAGAATTGTGGGGTAGATGTCCATATTATTGGTCTAAATCTATTGTTCTGTGACTATGATTTCTTAAGAAAAACCAAGCAGCAGGGTAAAAATCCAAATAATCTATATAAATAAAAATGTAAATGTTTGTTTGTTCAAAATTTTAAATCTCCGAAAGTTCTTCACTGATTGCTTTGACATTTTGACACAACGTTGCATTCGAATACGCGCGTGTTTTTATATACCTATATTATATAGATGTCACACCTGTGACAGGTAAAACATGCTTTTTTGAAAACAGCACCATCTGTTGGACGTAAAAGCAACACACGCTTTTACCAGACTCAGCCACAGCAACGCATGGCTGGGTACAGCTAGTTTTATAATAAATTTGTTTGTACCTGTTGATTTCAGGCTGGAATTAATTGTATCATATTCTCAGGAGCACAACAATTTAAAGAAAATCATAGTCAACATTTATGATGATACATTGGGATGGAGGGGGCAAGATTTCATTGCTCTGATAACTGAGATCAGGGATATAAATAAGAAGTAAGGGAGAGGCTATTTTGCACATAAGTCTTGTTCAATAAGTTATATGTTTGGTTTTCATGTTTTCCTAGACAAATTTAAAATATTACTTTTCTAGACTTATGAGAGATGTCTATCTCCCCCACTTTCCATTAAACCTAGTCTTAACAGTTCTTATTTTCCAACAATAATTTATTATTTTGATCAGCAGGGTTTGGGATGCTATAGTCCTAACTTCATATTACTAAAGCAGAACTATTCATGCTGCTTTTTGATCTTAGAATTTATGTCATGCTAAGTTCTGATACGGGATCCTTCCAGAGTGTTATATAAGCTAATAAATCATTCCTAGTTTTCCATAAGCAGTAACTTAGATTATTGCACTGTTCTCACAATACTACTAAATACACACACACACACACACACACACACACACACACACACACACACACACACACACACGGAAAGTTTGTGCCTCCTGAATATCTTTGCAATAGATTAAGGAGTGTATAGGAATTTTATGGCATTTGTCACAAAGATCACACCCTATTCAGCCTCTCTGGATTAACTTTTCAGCTGAATTTCAGGGCATTTGTATTTACCACAATTTGATTTCACCACAAATCCTCCTCTTCCTCCTTCTGTATTTCAAAAGTACCATATTTTCTTGCATTTGCTGAATATTGTTGCGATTCTAAAGCCCTGAATGTTTGATTGCTAGTGCTTTATTAAAGTTTCAATCATGTACTAATGCATTGTAGCATGTAGCTACTTGGCTGCATCAGGCAAAATGAGCATAAAACTATGATGCACATATAGCAACATAGGAAGCATCTCCTTAGCAACACTGAGCCTTACAAAATATGCCATTTTTATGTAGATCTTACTTTATCTAGTTTTACTGAAAAATAAAGTCCTATAAGCTAATAATTTCCATACTTAGTCTCAATTGTTATTTAGCTTTTATAGTTTTGTATTTGTAATGACACTAATGGCTTGAAATCTATTGCAAGTTTTATTACTGTTTTAATATTGTTAAAGTGTAGGAAAGGTCATATAGTCATCTTAATGAGTCATATTAATACTAAAACAATAGAACTTTATTTTATAACTAGAAAAGAGATGGCTACCATAGGGCCAAATGTTCATATGTGAAATTTATTTTTATTTTTTGACAATGAATTCCTTGGACCTTTACTTGCCATTTTAATGTGGGAAACAGGATTTATGTTCATAATTGCTAAATGTAATAAATTTAAATTTAATACATATTAAACATATTAAATACCTAAATGTATTAAAAGTAGGATTTTTTTTTTAAAAAAAGGCTAAATGACGTTCAAATTAGGAAACTATTCAGACCCAACACAAAGAGCATGTTGCAGATCCTGTCTAATAAGGAGTTTCACCTGGCAGGACTCAGGAGAGAATTATTCAGTGAACTACAGAATTGATGTTATTAGCAATTTACAAATCAATAGCTTATCAATACAGATTAGCTATATATGATTGTAACAAATTATGGCTTCCATTTGTTTCAAAATGTTTAATGTGCAACTGTGAATGTTTAATGTCTGCCTGTGAATATATGCCCTGTATGATGATTTTAGGTTTTTTTCTTTCTTTGGGTATTTTTTTTATATTGAGGTAATACAAGAATGATAATATGTAGCAAATCCCATCAACAAAATAAATTAATGAAAAAATAAACTTCAACTGGAGAGAAAGCCAAGTTGGTTTTATTTCCTGCTTCCAATTATTGGTGAAGATACTTCGAAAAGTTCAAACTATGAGGATAATAAAAGATAACAGAATTAAGAAAAACTTAGATGTAGTAACTTATTTTCAGCATTATTAAGCAAGTTTTTCTTAAGTCCTATTTTAAATATGTATAGACCAGGTTAAACGTATTAAGCATAATAGCCTCTTTCAAAACAGTATCATACATTCTATCAAGAAGTCTTAACTCTATAGCATTTCATATCTGATGCCAAAAAAATATATATGCTTTTTTAGTACCGTATGCCAGGGAACGTGGCATCTATGTGCATTTTCCTAAAAATAATGTATCTTTTCTCCAGAAGCCACTGCAGCTGCAGAAAGTACACCCACAATCTTTAGGCACTGGCTTTAAGAAGCTGCATACATGTGCCATTCAAGTGCCCTTATGGATTCTGTGGATCTTCAAATACCAATTCCGGCACAGTTGTGCTACTTAGAGTAATTTGAAGTTATTTTTATTTCCTCTTTTTCTTGGTGCACAGCTTCTTAAATGGAACTTGAATGCCTACCTTTCAAAAAATGTAACTCCTTTCCTTTCCCTTTCCCATAATTTTTTTGGGAACAACTGCAAGCTGGATTGAATTCAATGATGGTATTAATAATCACTACTTGCACCTTGTTTCAAGGAAAAAAAATATAATTTCATGAATTATTTATTTATATCACCTCTAGTATGAGAAAAAATATCTAATCTTCTCTGTGCTGTTTTAGAAAAAGATTGCTAATTTCTTACCTCTATAGAAGAGGTACCCATGACACAGAAAGTTCTCTGCTCTGTTATTTAAAAGGCAGCACACTTTTATTAATTTTGCTACATTACAAGTTCTAGAGTCTTTTGCAAAACACTCAAATGCATCACAATCATTTGCTCTCCTGTACTTTCAATCAACAGCTGGTTTGCAGAGCTGCACTAAAAGATTTATAAAGGATGCTCATAGCTTTCATCAAATTAAAGGCCTAAAACTACATACATAGTTTGAACATAAGATATGTCATTTAATATCTTTTTCTCTATTGTTCTGGCTTCTTAAGTTACTACACATCATCTTCATGCACCTCCAGCTACTACTTTTACATGCAGCCGTCCTACAGGTAGTCCTTGACTTACCTGTATGATCACAATTGAGCTCATTGTAGCTAAGTGAGATATTTTAGTTTTGCTCCATTTTATGATCTTTCTTGCCACAGTTATTAAATAAACCAATTAGTAGCACAACTGTTAAGTGAATTTGGCTACCCCATTGACTTTGCTTGTCAGAAGGTCATAAAAAGTAATCACATGACCCCAGGACATTGCAACCATCGTAAATATGAGTCAGTTGCCAAGTGTCTGAATTATGATCAAGGGAATGCTGCAAAAGTTATAAGTGTGAAAAATGGTCATAAGTCACTGTTTCCAGTGCCGCTTGTAACTTGGAACAGTCACTAAATGAACTGTTGTAAATTGAGGACTACCTGTATAAAATATATTTTTCCTACATTGCATGAAGAGTGTAGCACACGGACAATTTTTTTTAAAAAATAAGAAATTAACTTTACAACATTTAAAAATAGCTAACATCTCATAAGAAAACAAAATATTATAGGATTTGGGCCATTTTTAGTTTTTTAAATGGAAGTTTATTGGACTATCTAGAGCAGCGGTTCTCAACCTTGACAATTTTAAGGCATGTGGACTTCAACTCCCAGAATTCCACAGCCAGCATTGAAGTCCACATGCCTTAAAATTGTCAAGGTTGAGAAACACTGATCTAGAGCAAAGGTCCCCAACCTTTTGGGCACTAGAGACCGGTTCTGTGGAGAGAGGTTTTTCTGCGGACTGGAGGGGGCATGGTTTTGTGTTCTGCCTGCATCTCATGGATGAGGCTTTGCTTGTTTGTGTGGCCCGGTTGCTGGCATGCCTCGGCCCGGTACTGGTCCACGGACCGGGGGTTGGGGACTCCTGATCTAGAGGCCTCATGAGCCCTAGTTGATAACTCTTCATCTAATATTTGTGGACAACATTACCCAAAGTCTGATAATCCAAGTATAAGTCTCAGCTCATGCAATGGCTATGCTGATTTGTGTTGTGGTTTTTTTTTTTAAACCTTGGGTGCAGATTAAGTGCATACTGTTATTTCTTTCTTACTTTATGTTCTTATGCTATTTTTAATTACTGCCCAAAATCATGAATTTGAGATTGGCAGCTGTATAAATTGAAATAATCAATGTTTTCATTCAGGTTGATGCTGTTTCTTCACAAAAACAGGATAAAACAGGTCAATTTGGGTTAGAATAACTTATTTCTTTTTTTGCCAAAATTATTGTTTTTAAAAATACATCGCACAGAATTTATGCTTGTTAGATTTCCAGAATCATATACTTGATTAGAACAAAATAAAATTAATACCGCTTTCCAAAAGGGAACTTTTCCAATTCATCTTCAGCACTGAAAACACAGAGCGAGAGGGCTGTGCCAAGTCACCTTACATAAGACATTTTAAGCGCAGGGATTTATACATATATCCTCAGTTATAAAAACACACTGATTAGTGTTTTACAGCATTTGTCTCCAAAATAAACACTAGTAACTGGAAAATTATTCTTTCAGCCCATATTTAATTTAAAAACGGAAAACATGACTCACATTCACTTTTCATTTTAAAAAAATCATACATGGATTTTGAATTTTGATATCTACATTATGAAATATCTTGTTAGTTTGATCTTGCCCTCCATTAAGTTAGTTACAAATATGTCAGATATCTGTAGCCTGAATTTTTAAAAAAAGTAATTAGATTTACGGGTGATCCTCAGATTACGACCACTCAATCAGTGACCATTCAAATTTACAATGACACTGACGGAGTTGTAGTTATGATTGGTCCTTACAGTTCCAGTCATCACAGTATCCCTGAAATCACGTGATCATGATTCCCAATGTTCCCTGCCAGCTTTCCACAAGCAAAATTATTGGAGAAGGCAGCAGGAAATTGAAAGTCATAGTTAAATGAGTGCTTGCTTAATGACTCACATTCTCATTTAACAATGACAACTGGGACTGCCAGAAGTGCCAGCACTAAACAATGTAGTCATATGGCTTCATGTTTTACAACTGCATCACTTAGCAATTCCAATCCCAGTAGCCATTTTATCCCAAGGACTACTTATAGGTAAATGCATATTCACTTAATATAGACTACTAACTACTGTGGGATTGAACATAGTCAGAGGTGAATAAAAACTAGTAGAAATTACGGGGGCTTTTATTCACAATTAATATCATATCCGCTATGTTAGGACAACACACAATAAAATTCTTATAAACTGTGAGCATAATAAAAAGAAGAAACAGGATCAAAAATCTTGCTATAAAATAAATTTGAGCACAGCACTCTTAATAAGATAAGAGAAAAATGCTGACTGCCGATCTGAAGCCAAATATAGAAGAAGACAATCTCATCTATCTCTGAGACAAAGTCAATACTGTAGTCAGAAGCAGCTAACAATCAGGTCCTTACTCAGGTTCCTGCTGACAACTGTAGCTATTCTCTATAGTAAGTCACAGGACCTATAATAACTGTGGTCCCAGTTCAGCATTTTGAATTTAAATGGAAATGAGAAGTGAAGTTATATGAAGGTTGTAAATCTTTATTCCTGAAAAAAAATTCTGGCTTGCAAAGTATCTTATTAACCAAAGCTTCCAAGCAGCTTTCAAGAGTGATCACTGTTAGCTTATTTATCTAACACATCTAACCATGGTTTATTTTTCTGGGTTCATGTGACACATTGACAAACTGACTTATATTGGCTGTATTCTCATGATACATTAAATACATATTTAGGCTAATGTGTAATGTGAACCCAATGGCTGAACTGTAATCTCATGAATGGATTTGTATATAATGTGCTAGGCTAAAATGCAGCTGGTTTCACTATGGAGTATTTTATCCTCCTAAGCTAAGAGACAGTATGAAAATAAACACTGTGACCAGATCTTCAGCAACTACAGGGAGATATCAATATTTTTCCTTAAATGGATGGCAGGGGCAATCCATGAAATACTACTGGTTCTTCTACACATCTTAAAAGCAAGTACTAGCATTTCAAATTAAAAAAATCACGAAACCATTTGGTTTTTTTTTTTTAAAAAAAATAGTTTAATAAAAACAAAATATGAATATTGACAAGGGTCACCCAATGCATATTTAGCATTTTTCCAAGCTGGTGCCCTCTAGCTATGTTAAAACTACAACTCCTCAACCAGCAAATTATGGAAGTGATTGTTCTGCACATCTGGAAGGTGGGATTGAGAGAGGCTGACTTGGAGATAAGTTCTGATCCTCAAAGGTCTTGCATGTGACTTACTTGTGTTACATTAGTATTTTTATAGAAAAAAAATTGCACCCATTTTTTTCTCAAACTGACATTGCTCATTATTTTAAAAAGCAAACATAATATAAGAGAGTAAAAAGGAATGCAGACAACAACTATATTTGGTCATGGAAAAAAATCCATACTGTAACAAAGGTATAATAATTGGTTGAAATAAGATGCTCATCACGTTTTCACAACTTTTTCAAATATTAAAGATAGTCTTCGCTACCCAAATCCTTATCAGAAAAAGCTGTATTGTACTGTATGATATTGTGTTCAATTTTTTTCCCATCACCTATTTCTCACGAAGCAATCCGTTCCTAAACTAAAAGGTCAGAAATTAATCCTTTGCCAATTTTCGTTCATTCATCTACTACCTCTATTTTACATTTCCTTGATAAGCCAAATCCATTAATACATTTTGCCTAAGTTAGACACTAACAGCCGATTGCAAAAAGATATGTGCATTACAACAACAGTCAAGTTGGACAATAGCATGCATGCGGATAAAATCATGAACATCACACAAAGAGATCATCATAAACCAGTCAAAAAGCTTTCTTTTCTGGGTTGTGCGGGTGAGGCTTGCGATGCTCAACACCTGACTACAGTTTTTACTCCACATTTTGCCAGCCTTCATTATCTCGACCTTATCTACTTCTGCTCCGCAGTAAGATCAAAGGCTGCCGTCGTCTGAATGCAAATAAGATGATACAGGCTCAACAGGGCGCTGAGCAGACGTTCTTGCCGACCTTCGTGTTCCAATCGGAGAATCCTTATTGACGTTTACCCACCTTTTCCCCGAAAGCGTTTCCTTAATGCTACCAACAGTAGTAGCGGCGAGGGCTGCGGTTGCCCCTCTCGCCGACCCTTTCCAGCTGTTCGACCGCATTAGACCCACAGCGCGTCTGCCAGAACCCCGACCGGGTTGAAGAAGCCGGGATGAGAATGAGAAAGAAGGCGGGAGTCGAGGAAAGGTTCCATTCTCCTCCTAATTGGCTCACGCTGACGGGACACTCCGGCCTCCCGTCAGCTCATTGGCTCAGGTCTCTGCCGTCCCCTGGAGCTAATTGGAGGAGCTTGAGCGTGGAGAAGATGGAATCCCGGAGGAGGGGTTTCAAAGCAGAAGCAGCCCTGGGGTGGAGAATTCATTCCCCGCTTTCCACCTGCAAGCGGGGCGCTCAGCCGCGGGCGCGCGCACGCTCTCTGGCGCTGGCAGGGCAAGGAAGGCCGGGAGGGGAGCGACGGGGTGGTGGTGGGGAAAGTCTTTACTTTTCTTTCTTTCGGCCGCGCTGGGCTGTCCCTAAAGTGGAGGGGGGGGGGGGATAGTGCGGCTGAATCGGAAGGAACCGCAGCTGTCAAGGGAAAGCAATGGGGGCGGAGGAGGGAGAAGCTGGAGAAACAAAGAACAAGGCAAGACACTGCGAGCAAAGAGAAGAGGTGGAGTCTGAAGGGACGCTCCCCCCCCCACGCCCCCTTGGGGAGCCAGGAAGGAAGGACGCAGGACAGTCGAGGGGCGGGCGGACAACGCCAAGCCGGCCGCGCTCCCGAAGGAGGGAAAGCGGCGAGCGGGAGGATGGCGGACGGAGTTTCCTTGGGCCACTTAGTTGTGCTCTTGGGGCCAAACTCCGCGTGACGCAAAGCGCGTCACGTCACTGTTAAGTTGAGCGGCTGCTTCTCCTTGGCCGGAGGAGGGGCGTCCTGGGGTGGCCTCGCTCCTTTTCCCACTTGGCGCTGGGGTCTCCGCCGAGACGGAGCCTAAAGGCGGCGGCGGCAGCACCGCCACTCTTCTCGGGCGGAGGCTGTGGGTGGAAATTACGTGCGAGCGGGCGGAGACGGGAGAGAACTTGGCGGACCGCCTGACTAGGTGGGCTCTGGCTGTTGCGCTGCTCAAGTTCGGGGAGGCGCCGGGAGAAGGGCTCCCGCCAAGAACTTCGCCACAGGTGGAAGGCTGTTGCCGCCGCCGCCGCCGCCGTCCGCCTTCCACGTTTGCTGCTTCCTCGGCAGTGCTTCAGAGGCAGGAGAGTCGTCGCTCCGAGGATTTGGGCTTTTCTCCTTGCCGTGTCCTTATAATCTGCGGGGCAAAAAAAAAAAAAAAAAATCGGACGGAAAAAAGGATCTGCCTCGCTTCGCAGCACACACTTGTTTTGTTAATCCACGTCCCGCCACCGGAGTAGCAACGTTGTGGAGCCGCTGAAAATTTTTACAAAGCTCGTGTGGGACGGCGAGGTGTGGCGGGAATTTAGTCCTCGGCTTCCTTCCCCCTTTAAAAGCATAACAACATGGGTTTGGCTTGGAGTAGGCTCCTCTTTCTTTCTTTCTTTCTTTCCTTCCTTCCTTCCTTCCTTCCTTGAATCGCTTTGCCTTGTGTTAAAAAGAGCTTGTCGAGGGCACGGAAGAGTGGCTGGGTGGGATATCTGGAGGGAGAGAGAGAGAGACAGATATGGGAATAACAATAATAACAACAACAACAGTAATAATAATGAAAAGGGACGCCTGGTTCCAGAGTGACGGCAAATCCAAGCGGAAAAAGTCGAGCCGGCTGGTTTGATTTTGTTTAGTTTCGTTGCAGGGGGAAATTAACAGTCCTTTACAAGCTCTGGCGTTGGTGACATAATGGAGCCAGTTCTGCAGGTGCAGCAACAGGTATCTTTCATGGCTGAGTGGACTGAGCTACAGATCAAGTTGCTCCAGTTGCGCTGGGAATGTAGCTGTGCGCTCCGCTCTGGTGTTTGCTTATTGTTAAGGGAAGCCCCAGTTTACTTACAAGTACTGCGGGTGTAGTTCGGATTGAAACTGAAGGATAATTTGTGAACTCTTGATCTATGGTTGATGAGCTTATGTGCGTGAAGAATTGAAAAAAAGTGGCCGAAAGTGCAGATGAAGCTGAATTAACTGTACATTTAATATTAAACATCGCATTTTAGTAGATTAAAAGTGCATTTCTCTGATCTAAATGTGCTCGAAATCATTTTGAGTTCACGTGGTCTGCTAAGTTGTACTATATCAGTGTTTCTCAACCTTGACAATTTTAAGGCATGTGGACTTCAACTCCCAGAATTCCACAGCCAGCATTGCTGGCTGTGGAATTCTGGGAGTTGAAGTCCACATGCCTTAAAATTGTCAAGGTTGAGAAACACTGTACTATATCTTCTCTGCCTTACTATGTCAATATGTTTTCATCTTCAACAGGCCATTGCTTAGTATGATTCCAACCTTAATCTACTTCAGGTTTTAATTATACTGTATTTGAAGATTTAAATTGTTGATGGATCTAATAGAGATATCTTTCTTGTGAAAAGGATAGGTTTCCCAATTTTAAAATGTAACTTATGTTTCTTGGCTCTTTCTCCCAAACTCCCAGAGATCAATGTTATCTATTAATCTTTTTAACACTCAATGTTAGTAAGACCATTAATATCACTTTATGTATTAGCTGACCTTGTAAGTCATTTCTAATGGGTTTCAGAACAGAGGCCATACAGATTCATTATTCATAGTGAAGGTTTATCATCTGTCCTTGGGAAAAGTATAAAAACATTCTTCTGAATCATTTATCCATCTTGACAAGATATGTTGTAAGAACTGCAGACTGTTTAAAAGATTTCTCCTAACATTTTTTTTCTGATGTGCTACTATAATTCAACTTACAGTTCTTCCTGCAGTTCTTGCAGAATTTTTTTCAGTTTTTGCAAGTGTGTGCATGTGTGAGAGATTTTGTATTTCATTACTTATAGCATATTGTAAATATTATCTCTACTGTTTGGGGGTATTGGAAATATTGGGCTATAATAATACCTCTGGAATAAGTTTAAAACTTTGCAAAATTGTTTGACTAAGACCAAAATGTTTTGCAGAAACTTTTCATTTTTCAAATGAAGTTGAAAGTTCCACAGTATTTTCTGTGCCCCCCCCCCCATCAGTTACGCTCCAGGATTCTCAAGAAATTTATCATCACAACTTCATCCCATAATATTCTGTTAAAAACCTCGGGAAATAAATATTTTATCCCATTGAAGCTGTTTTAACCTAGGGAAAAATACCTTGATTTACTTGATTAAACATAACTAATACCACTCACACCATTCTGCCCACTCTTATAAATACTCATTCTTTTTCAGGAAATAATATCCATTATGTGTGTACATACAGATATTGGGGTTCACATAACTCCTATGAAATACTAGAATTAAGATGTTTGCCTGTACCACAGTACTACACCCTGACCAAATTTCAGAAGACTTTCCCCCTCAAAAGTGGTGACATTTAATTGACCTTTGAAGGCTCATTCTGTTAATCATACTCAGTGCACTAAAGCTATGGTCCACTGATCTGGTGTTCTTCCATTTGACCGTGTTCAGCATATAAATCCTGCAGCCTAATTGCTACTTACTGAGCAAGAGTTTCTTTTCTTTTCTGAAAATAGGAGAGACTTGCTTTGCCTGAGGCAAGGCACTTGTAGAGTTCTAATTCAAAATGCTTTTCTGTCATTAGTTGGAGGGTGTGGCTTCTACTTAGGAAAAGGGTGGAAATTCTTTTCTGATTAAACAGCTTTTTATGTTTCCTGAAGCGGTTTCCAATAGTTAGATGGATAACCTTGAATGTACTGTCTTGTACAGCGGAGAACATATTCTTAAAACATTTCTCGATCTATAATTCTTTGCATTTATTTTCTTGGCACGCCTAGTTTTATATTTTGAAACAAGTTAGGTTAAAATACTACAGAAACATAGGAAAACAATTATGCTAAATGCTGCCCTTTATTTCAAATATTTGTACAGAGCTGAAAATATTACAAGAATATTCATCTACTTTCCTCAGTTCCAAAACATTCATATCAAGGATGCTTTTTATATACAGTTGGCTTTCCAAAAATAATGTATATGAACATACATAAACTATCCTATTGGGAAGGACAGTTACTGGAGCAATTAACGCGGTAGTAGTTAATTGGCAGAACTTTTTGTCTCGGCTGTGTGCATCTGGAACTTGCCTCTTTCTCACTGTGGGACTTAATTGTTTTTGAATAACTATATTTTGTATCCTTTTTGTTTGTCATAGAATGCCAGTGGTTAAATTATTAAGGTGCTTATTGCTTGTACTTCTCATTCATGTTAATTTGCCAGTATAGTTGAAAATAAGAAATTTTGGGTAAGGGATAATGGGTTTCTACATTTATTTAGCCAGTATAAGTAAACTATAGAGATTTTGGAGATTTTCTCCCAAAATTCTAGTTATTTTTGGCATGATTAGAGCTTTATCCTTGCCTTAAGGTAATTGTAATTTAATGTAAATATGGTAAACATAGATACTTAAGACACCAAAACTAGAGATATATAGTTAAAATCTCATCCCACAATACAGTGCTCATCATATAAATGCATAAGTAAGAGCATTGGTTGACATCAGTAAGAGTAGGGGCTTATGTCCTAGTTGTGAAGTATTTCATTCATCGGTCCCTCAAAATGTATATGTTACTTATTGGCTGCTGTGATCAGTAAAATTGAAGGATAGATTGTAATATTTACTTCAATGCTTTGTTAAGACATGGGAACTTTTGTTGTGTTTTGCTTGAAAAGCAAAAGAAGCTAAATCTTGGTATAAATAAAACCCCTAGAACATGATGGGACTTTCCAATAGACTTTTGGAGGTTAGCATTATGAGTTCATAGTTTCATGGTTGTAGAATAGATTGTTTCTCTGACTAATGAACTAAGTTACTTTCAAAATTCCATGTGTACATTATTTTTAGTCATTTTTGAAACTTAAAAAAAGTGAGGAGTTATGAGAACTTACAAGATTCAGCTAACTTGTACTATGTTGACCATTTTAATTGGCTTTTGAGTTTTGAGACTTATGGATATTATAAATAATTTTACAAGTGCCGCCTTGTTGACTATATGCTAAGCCATACATCATAGTTTAAAATTATAGCAGCTAAATTTTGCAAAAGTGAATCAAAACTAAGCAAATAATATAGCTTGGCAAGGTATGTGAATTCAGCAGAGGTGTAAGTAAATGAACTAAGCCCAAATCTTTTAAAACCTGACAGCTTAAAATAGGTTTTTTGCCTTTGGAGGGAGAATCTGGATATATTTTATATTCTACCCTCCAGAGAAAAGTATACCAATCAAGAAAGCTAACTAATCTAAACACAGCCCATTCTGTCCTTTTCATTTTCCTCTGTTAAAAATAAACACTTAAACGACATTTTATAGTCTTGGTTGAAGACTATGAAATGGATAACTTGGAAGTGTTTGTTTGCTTTTAAGGTGAATGCTTATGCTCCAGTACAGTTCTCAGCTACAAAACATGGCATGTGGGAGCAGCAATCAGAATTCTGTAGATACTACAGCATCCTGGTGTAATTACATAGTAAAGCTTCTACAGATTTTAAAGCTGCAAATTGTACCACAATGTGCATTTCAGTTATTGTGTAACAGGACCTAAAAAAAATATCCTGTGTTTTCCTCTCATGCAAGATTTTGTATATGAATACTTTAAGTTTGTTTAAAACATTTCCCACATGCTAATAATGTAGCTTCTAGTAAGAGTTAACTTGCAGGTGCACCAGAATAAAGATGTAATATATTAACAGAATTTGAAATACTGTACGTGACCTTGCAAATATATTGTCAGTGCTTCAAAATGGGGGTTTAGTTAATGAACTATTAAAATGTCTAGGCTGTTAGCTATAGGCTCATGTTCGTCCTGAAGCTTTTTTCTATAGTGTGCAAAATTGCAACTAAGAGGAGTCCTTTCTGTTAAAGGGATTTACAATAAATACTCCACCTTAGAATATTCTTCAGTGAGGAGTATTTTTTCCTATCCAATATGTCTTCCTGCATAAGTTACAAAATACTCCAAAACATAAAACACTCCATTTAAAAAAAACACACAACCTGATAATGACTGCAGTGATAAATATTGACTTTGTTTACTAAGACAATAGCTACTATGGCTTGTCACATAGTCAGCCAGATATTTAGACTGGATTTGGCAGTCTAAAGACCTGGGATAGGCCACTGTTCGATGGTGTTAAAAGTGCCAGTTATAATGGTTTGTCACACAGCCAGATGTTTAGACTGGGTTTGGCATTTTTAGCCACTTATTGAATCCTTCCCAAAGACCTGGGATAGGCAGATGTTTAGATATATAGGCAATTAGAAGAAAGTTCTGAGCCATAGTGGAAACAGAGTTTTCTAATAAGTAGTCAATCTTCTATAATATGATTATATTGGAATTTTATTTTGAAGACTATTAAGATCCAGCATATTAAATAATTTCTATTGTCTGTTCTCTAGAATTTGAAAAATGACTTCATATCTCTGTTCAGTGCAAATTTATTAAGAAGTAAATCCAATTTAGTTCAATGATATTTACTTCCAAATAAATGTCTCCAGTTCTGCTGTGGTTCATAAAAGAACTCATATTCACTATAATATTTCTGTACTGGTGTATGGAGAATGGATTTGATATCATGACATTAAATTGCATGTAATCAAGTTTGTACAGGTAGTCCTTGACGTACAGCCATTCATTTAATGACTGAAGGTAGAGTGACACTGAAAAAAATGACTTATAACTGGTTTTCACACTTCATTATTGCAGGATCCCCATGATCATATGATCAAAATTCAGACATTTGGCAACTGGCATGTACTTAATTACAGTTGTATCCTGGGGTCATGTGATTATCATTTGCAACTTCCCCAGCTGTCTCTGACAAGCAAAGTCAAGCCAGATTTACTTGACTATACTATTCACTTAACAAGTGCAGTGATTGACTTAACAAGTGTGGCAAAAAGGTTATAACATGGGACAAAATTAACTTAATTGCCTTGCTTAGCAACAGAAAATTTGGGCTCAATTGTGTTTGTATATTAAAGGCTACCTGTATAACACAGCATGCAAAGCTATGATTTATTTTACATATGGTTTATTTGTAATCCACAGAGTTTGAGTTAATATAATATCCTAAATTTAAGATTGAAATTAAAATTTTAGCCCTCATGTAGCCCCTTATTACAACTTAACCTGAAAAAAAATCATGCAAATGTATTTCATGGTTTAACTCAATGTCTAAATATAGCTTTTTGACTTATTTTGTAATTTCTAAATTATAAAACACACTGAACTAAGGCTAGCTAGTTAAGATTGTTTAACACAAGTAATGTTGGGAGTACATTTATTTTCACTACATTTAGCAAACATTGTTCTCTTGTCTATTACTATTTTCTTTGCTTTCTTAGGAAAACTTAATTCAATAATGCTGCAAGATTCTGAATCTCATGAAAGCATAGAGTAATGAATATTTCACTATTCTTAATTTGATTTTTAGGAGGTTGGCTGACAAGAACAGTGATCCTAAAAATGTATGAGGTGTCTTAGGTGTTCAAATGAGAAGATTGGATTTTTGTAAGTAAGAATTCCATTTTTTTAACAACTAGATAATTCAGCCAGGTAAACTAATATATTTTGCTCATTTAGATTATTGTGGGGTTTAATTAATGTTCTAGCACTCAACAAAACAGGTGTCGCTCCATGTTTCCCATGTCCCACACTCTGTTCTATTTTGGAATATCTACCTGTGAACATTATGGAATTAATTTCAGAAAATAAGAATTGAAGAGTGCAAATGCATAGTTAATGAAGTTACTGTATGACATATATTGACTAGGGACAGTAATATTCCCATTTCCAGAAATCTTTCAGTGGAAAATACTGAATAGTTTGAGGAATAGTAAAACAAAACATAGAATTAGTCTCCCAGTGATGAACTTGCCAGTATTAAAAACATTTTTAACTGGGGAGCATTTATATGAAAGGAATGAAATATTTTCTATGAAAGGATACTGATAATCCAGTTGATTGTAATAATCCATATGACTGTTTTGGGAAAGTTGTTTTTTCCCAACAGTAATATTTATCAAAATCAAAAAAGTGTAAAAATTCTGGGTTTTACCTAGGTGGTGCTTGATTCCCAATAATTACATGGACACGACATACAATTTTTTAAAGTTACATTATATAAGTTGTTTGTTATTGCCTTCTGTTGGAGTATCTTCTGACTTGACCAGTTTAGCATAGAGTTGTGGAATTCTGTGGTGGTGTCCTGTCCAGCTTCAAAACAGCCTGACCTTTTTAAGCTTCCTAGCCCAGACAAAGTCAGCTTGGTGCAGCCATCTGTTGAGACAGAAAAAAAGTGATCTACTAGAATGTAAACTGACAGCTTTTGGGAAATTCATTCTCTCTCCTTTAGGTTTAAAAAACTTCTCCAAAATATTTAGAGCAAGGACCTGATACAGTTTAATGCCTCTGGTATTTGGCAAGGTCTCAGCAAATGGCATAATTGTTGAATGGCCTAGTTTGGACTGGGAAACTAAGCAGGGCTGGCCCTAGTTAGTACCTTGATCTACAGAGATACCAGGCATACCAGAAATATTATAGGTTAGATTGGGGCATTGAAAAGACACGCTGGAAAAAAGCAGTTGTAAATCTCTTCTGAATTGTTGCCCAAGTAACTACATGGATGTGTCTGTGAAGTCCTTAAGAGTTAATAAAATTAAACTCAACTCATAGGAAACTTTATTAAAGCTTTGAAAGTGTTACCCCTTCATTGCATTTTTTTTAAAAAAATAATCTCTTAATTCTGCTTTGGTCATATTGATCAGGATTAGAAATGTTCTTGTATGTTAAAAAGGAAGTTGTTGAAGCTTACCTGTGTTTCAAAACCAGCTGTCTACATGATACAAGGGTCTGAATGAAAATTAGTCCAAACATCAGTTTGATTTATTTAGTCTTTGGATTCTGGCCATGGATTAGCCTCCATAGATTAATTTAAATGAAAGTTTGCAAAATGACGTGTTTTGATCAGGAGTGTTTGATTGTGGTAGCAATTGAATTCATCTGTATGAAAGCAGTTTGTATTGCATTCCATTGACCCTAAGCTATAATTTCTTTATTAGAATTGCCCTCTCACTCATTCGACAAATAATTTA
>NW_015386804.1:59882-108512 GCF_001527695.2 Protobothrops mucrosquamatus
TATTTGCTTTCTTTTCTGAGATAGGAATAGTTGCAAAGCCATTAATTTTTTATATATGAATTGCTTGCTATATAAGTCATAGCTGAGGGTGGAACTCTTAGACTGCCATATCCAAAATGAATACTTTTGTTTGTCTAAAATACTGAAATGCTGAGACAGCATTTACAAACTTTAACAAAAACAACAAACTTCATTGATTAAAGTCAACAGTGCAGGAAAACATTGCATATTATTATACCGTTGTCCTGCATAATGGAACTCCAATTGTATGCTGAAAACTGAAACACTTTAGACATAACCTTTTACTGACTTTGGTACAGATATAATCTGTTTGACGTCAGAGAGGAACCATATATGTAGAAAATGAAATGGGGCATTGTTGACATGGTGATCTTCAGCTAATGAGTTCTAATGGGGGTTCCTCCCCCCAGCAAATTAGAAATGATATGCTTGTATAGGAACAAAGGCTAATCTTTGTGAGGAAGTATAAAGTAGAAAAACCTGCTGATGGTATTCCTTACAGCATAGCATTTTATTTATTTATTTCATCTCCTTTAATGCTTTTAAAACTTCTGGGTGTTTTTCAAGCTTATAACACAGAATGAGATGTGTCCTCCATATTCTGTGTAGATAGTTACACCAAATTGGATACTACAACTAGAATCCCAAAGCTAGTTTGAAATCTGTTCTAAGATAGAAAGTTGATCCTTTTCTGAAATGCTATCAGGATGCCAAGAACTAAGAACGCCTGGAATGCATAGCACTGGAGGTTTGCTTTGTTTCCCTTAGCAACTTGATTCATTGAGAAAATGTGCTTTCCTTGGGAGGCTTTAATAGCTTTGACTTTAGTGGTGAATAAAAGGAATCAATTTCTAGTACAATTTTAGCTTGTTTTCATCTGCTCTTGAAGGACAAGTTTTCTTAACCTTGGTGCAGAGAAATCTAACCTTGTCTTTTCCAAGGGGTGATTTATGGGGATCCTTTACATTTATCAGTTGAAGCAAATAAACCCTGTAAGTCTATGCATTTCAAATAACTGAAACATTTTTGTGTATCAGCTTTCGCTGCTGTGAATATTTTACCGATGGAGGAGGAGAATGGCTCAGAATCTTTCAAATGCCTTTATTTTAACACTCTTGTTCATTGTAATTGTTACAACAATAAATACTTACAAAGCAGTCTTTAAGCAGTGCTTACGTTGACTTCAAAAGGAGAATTAGGATTGTTCACAGTATTCCAGGTTTAATATTCTGAATATACATTAGGGTTATGGCAAAGCTTCTGTGAGTATAAAATATATTTAAAGATTAATGGAGATGTTACACTATCTGTTAGCTCATTAGATATTTTTGGAACTATTGGTCCAGGTTGGGTAAAGTGAATACTGTTTTTCTTGAAGCAGGCTAATCTTAAGGAGCAGCTGAATATATTACTCATCGCATCTTTTAACTCAATAGGAATCCTATACAAGGGATACTTGTCTGTTGCATCGTATTGATTACGTAGATTTCTGCAGATGGAAATTTTGGAAACCGCTCCAGTGGTATGGCAACCTGAAGTGGAGGTGATGATGAGGATTCTCTTAAGTCAACCTGCCTAGATCTAGTTGTAGGTTAATGAGAAAACAACAACCAAGGAATGAATATTGCTGTTGACAGTGAGCGATTGTAAACACCCTCGACTGGAAGCTGTGAAGCAGCAGACGGGGGCTTTCAGTCGGATGTTTGCAGCTGCCAACTGCCGTGGGCACCAAACCTTCAGAAATCTTTTAGCATGTTCCTAAAAAGGAAGTAAAGTGGTCTTTTATAAAGTGCAAAATTGTCTAGTTTCTGCAGGCCTAAAATGCTTATGTGTAGAAATAACGCTTTGGGAGAGCAGAGTGAACGTCGGGAATACAGAACCAAAAGTAAGAAATGCAGGGGGTTGCTGTTTTTTATCCCCCCCCCCCAGCTGACTGTCATGTGGCTTTAGAACTCAATAGTATCTTAACACGTTGTTTTGTACCAAAGCTGTTTTCTCCTTTCTGAGGGAAAATCTTAGGTTGCTTTTTCCCCCCTTGAATGTTTTTATGCTGTCCTAGGCAGATTTCGACATGGTTGATCCTGTTTACTTAACTTTTGGCTTTATTTATTAAAATATAGAGATGGTATGAAATTTGTGAGTATTAAAAAGCACAGATTTTTCAACCCAGGGTGAGTTGAAAAACCTGTGCTTTTTGATATTCATGTATTTCATTTTGCTGGTAAGAGCTTGCTGTTAGGTCTGTGACATTAGCAACAAAGTTTGTGTTCCTTCATTTTGTGCTGCAGTTGCTTTTTTAAAAAAAAAAACTGGAGGAGGGATACCTTTCCCCTTTCTTCCTCCCTTTCCTAGAATGCATCATTTTGTGACTTCTTTCATTCATTTATTCTACTTACATGTTTTATTTCTGGAGTCTTTGAGTGGCTTATGGTATTAATATTGGGTGATTAAAAGCAAAAATCAGTTAATTATAACCAATCATTTTAATGGGCCACCATTAATAGAATAATCTTACTCATGTCCAGGTGAAAAGTCTGTTTTAATATCTCTGGAAAAAAAAAGCAGTAAGGAGGGTGTGGCCCAGATATCCAGGAATAAACAGTTCCAGTGGGAGAGGCATCAGTGAGAAGGCTGAGCTTAGAGTGTATGTGGATTCAACATAGGCAGATTCAACCTGGAGAAGATAATCCATAATATCTAGGCTGTGAATGCATCCAGCATCTTAAACTACACTTACAAGCAAAGTGGCAGCCAGTGCAGCTCCTGCACAAGATGTAATTATCCAGAGGCTGTTAGGACAATAGCCTCCACCTTCTGTTCCAGAGAAGGACCCCATAATTGTGGGCTAACTCCATATGGGGAAGCATTGCCCCATTCAGACTAAAGAATTGACTGTCTCTGAACTGTCAGACTTTGAATTCATAGCCACTCTGTAAAATTCTAATCCTGTTTCTCCTCGTAGAGACTTTTAATAGCCTCCAGGTCAAGACTGCTACTGAATCTCTTGTGCATGCCAATGGGAGAGATATAACTATGCTGATATAACATCAGAATAGTCATCCATTTGCCAAGGGATGACTTCTCCCAAAGGCTTCATCTAGAACAGGGGTCTTCAAACTTGGCCCTTTTATGACTTGTGGACTTCAACTCCCAGAATTCCTCAGCCAGCATGCCTGGCTGAGGAATTCTGGGAGTTGAAGTTCACAAGTCATAAAAGGGCCAAGTTTGAAGACCCTTGATCTAGAAGTTAAGCAGCAAGGTATGGCTGAAACCTATGATATCTGGCAACAAAATGACTGAGAGGTTGCTCTTTTTGTATCCAATAGGATTGGCTACTGTGTGAGCCCTGGAGGAGGTGACTACATCAATATTATCTTTAGGTTTGCATAGATCAGGGGTAGGCAACCTCGGCTGACTCAGGAATTCTGGGAGTTGAAGTCCATGAGTCATAAAAGAGCCGAGGTTGCCTACCCCTGTGGCATAGATAGTTATACTCAAGATTTCCTACTTCTAAATTATTGTGAGATACAGCTGCCTGTACTTAACAGAGTTTGATCTTCAAGCTGGAGAGAGCCATAGATGTAGTACGCCCTGGGATTAAAGATGTGTTTTTTTAGAGAAATGTAAGTTCTAATGTCTCTGCCTTGTCTTTTTTTTTTTTTTGTTGAAAATGAGTTGCCTGCCAATGATTTAAAACACAATGGGATACCCTATACCCAATGCACCTGAGATCAATTGGTCTTTTCCACAATTGCCAGCAGAATGCAGTTTACCAATGAAATCTAGCAAATATCATATAAATGTCTATTCACCTGTTGTGATTTTAAAGAAGCAAGGAGAGCTTAGTTTTATGCTTTTTTTCCCTGTCTTTGCCTGGCTACTATTAACCTACTGAGACTATTTTGGATATTACTAAAGTTAATAGGTATTGTGCAATTGTGCTACTCTGGATTAAGATTGCATTCCAACATGCTTCCACTTGAATTAAGCATGTTACAAATATGGTTGAAAATTAATATTTGGCTGGGATTTCTCTTTTTACTTTTCCCTCTCTGAGGCCTTGCCTTCTTTTCTTTGCTCCCATCAACTTTTAAAATGCAACTGTTGGAATGCTATTCAAAATTGTATGTTGCAATCTGATTCGACAGGAAGAAATTGTTTTGAATGAAAGCCAGAAATTTTTAAGATAGCCATGCAAACACTTAAACCTGAAATAGTGGATTAAAGGATGAAACTTACTCATTTATAGTCATATACTAAACAAGTGTTAATCTAGACCACAATAGGCTATTCAGCTCTCTAGAGGATTGACAGTTGTGAAGTTCTATCTTTAGCCTGAAGCTAGGCAAAACTTTTCCTGTATACAGTGAGTAATAATGATGTGTGTTTTGGTAAGTTTTGCTCCCCTCAATGAGTGGACAATACTGTATGTGTAACCACATGGTTTACATATAATCATAATTGTTTAAATATTTTACAGAATTGCTGTAGAGTTCCTGATTTGTGGTTAGCTTGTTTATTGGGCTTTGGTCTAAATGACTCAGTTTACATATTGCATGTAACCATTACTTAATGTAACTTAATGGCTTAAACCAATCTCTCATATCCTGTAATATGAAACTAATTTACATTGGTAATGAGTATGAAATGCGGTAAGCCGTATGCTATTAATTGGACCACTGGACTTTAAAACTGATGTTGAAGTTTCCTACTCAGTAAAATCCTCTGAAATGTTTCCTCTAATAATAGAAAAAAATGAAACCACTGTGATATAAGATATATATTCATAGCAATACCAAACTTTGCAGAAATTCAAAAATAATGTTTAAAAGTTCTCAACAATTCTTTTTTTAAAAAATATTTTATTGATTTTCTAATTTTACATTTAAGCAGTGCTTTTTTCTAAAAAAAAAAAAAAAAGGTGCCGGAACTCACACACATCATACAACCCGCCTTGCCTACCCAATAAGGTTCCATCCCAAAAAGGTTCCGGAACTCCGTTTTGGGCGTTCTATGAGAAAAAAAGCCCTGCATTTAAGTATTTAAAAAGCAACATGGTGGCTGGATTAATCGATAATTCAATAACATACAAAAATCTTTAGTACAAATCTCAAGCTACCACACCAAATATTTCCTTTCTTTTCCCTTAATATCTACTGTCTCATATTTGAACTAATAGAGTTCTTATTAATATCAATTAAGTAAAAGTAGCATTGTTACATTTATCAACAAATTTTTAGCTTATACATATCCTAGTTGCTTTAACATTCAATCTTTATAGACAATCAATGTCCTGTTGTTAGTTTTTCCCAATGTTTAGTTTCCCACCAATATTCAAATTTAACTTTTAATATTTATACTTCCAAGTTTTAAGTGACCAAAATTTTCTTTATCTCAATTCATAACAAAATCTAGTATTCAAAAAAATCTTGTCTATTTGAGTACATTCTATTTTAATTAGTAATATAAAATCCTCTCTAATAAATCAAACTCCAATTTTCTTCAGCCTTATTCTGGCTTTCTTTCTTTGCCAGCTTGCCTTCCATGTCAATGCTTTTAAGTCATCAAATAGATCTCTCTCTGTTGTTATATAATTTGAAATAAAAGAGACCATCCAGGCGCCATTTTTTGGGAAGGGCTAGCAAATCGTCTCTCTATTATTCCAGATCCCCATAGTCGTCCTGATATGTTTGTTTTCCCTTCGGTCTGTTGTTCTTCTTGCTCCTCAAGTTTCTTTTGGTTTATATAGAAAGTCTTTTCCATTTTCAGTGTTGTCAGTCCCTTTTCTGGATTTTCCATTGACTGTATTTGTTGGTTAGTTGAATTCTCTATCATAGTATTTAACTGTTCCACTTCTTCTGTTATCTTCTGTGTAGTCAAAATTTGGGTTCATATATCTAGGCTGACATCTTGTACTTTTCTGTAGCATATTATTTCATCACAAGCTGAAAGAATGGTTTTATGTATTGCTTTCAACATAAAAAGAATCTGTTCCTGATCTTCATCCCTATTCTCTTAATGGTGTGTTAAATTGAGGGCTTTAAACTCAGAGAATGAAAATAATTTTATAACTGAGTATACAATACAGCTCAGCTTCTCACAGTTGATATTTGTCAAGATTGAAAAAGTATTACCTGTAGTCTGGGCTTCAAGCCAAGTCTCCTTTAGACAATAACAAGTTGTAATATCAAATTTGGCCACAAGATGTCACCAATGCCGTTTAAGATTTTTTAAGTCCAAAAGTTTTATAATCCTTTTTCCAATTTTATTTCTTTTTTGTAAATAAAAACCAAAGTCTTCAGTAAAGATAAGAAATCTTTTAGTCCCCAAATTTTAGAAGCATATAAATCCAGTTAGATTAAGGTTATTCTTTCAGTGTTTTAACTCCCCTGTATAATCAATTGCCGCTATTCTTAGAGGGTGGGATAGAAGTTCCCTTCTCTCTCTCCTCACAGGGGTGAAGATACTTTGAGCAGCTTTTACAGGAGAAGAAAATACTTAGGATTGAAGAGAGGTTCAGATCTCACCCAGTCTCATCCGCACTGCTTTAGAAGTGCCTGGTGGTAACTTTGACTTCAGCTGTCTGCAGCCTAGTGACTGCAGCCTAGTGACCATATTTCTATGGCCAGTCTTTCATCCACCGGTTTGGAGGGCTGCCCCGGATCGAGCGGAAGGGCTACCGCCCTCCCACAATCAAGCGGGGGTCCCCTCCTTGCTTGTTGCCCCTATAGGGCGACTTCCAACCCTTTCCGGGGTCCCCCAGCAGAACGAAACCGACTGCGAAAGACGGAGCTCTTCTTCCAGCATCCACGGCGGCTGCGATAGCAAACCGGAAGTCTTCTCAACAATTCGTAAGTAGGGAGATCCCCCTTAAAATAAGCTACAACAGAGACTGAGAATATGTGATGCCTATGTGAATGTTGACTTTCTGTTCAGAAGTTTAGTTAGATTTATGCAGATTATCTTGTTTGAGTTTCTTGCAGTTTTGGGTATCCTAGAACTGAAATCCACTTGTTAAAAATTAATTGACCTTACAGCATCTTTCGAAGAACAAAGAAAAATGGTGTATGTGTGAATCATATATGGAATTGCTCAGATAAACAAACTAGTATTGAAAAAACTGTAACTTTGCAGTCAGCCTTTCAATGCTTTATTTCCAGCAGATTTTATTTCCTTCATACAGTTTAGGCTTGCCTTCTTATCCATGCACAGCCTGGATTATGATTATCTAAGGTTATAAAACATATGCTTTGTGAAGATGTTAGCAGTCGTGTTAGCAGTCATATAAACTGCTGTACACAGCTAAAGTACTGTGTAAAACTATTGAGATAGGTCTCTCTGTTACTCTTTATTTTACCTTTCAAAATTCAGTTGATGCCTGAAAAGATTGATTTTCATTCAGTGACTGAGTTTGGGAATTTTCTTTTTGTACAAAGATATCAACTGAAACAGGAAAATCTGTTAGGAAAGTACAATTTTCTCACGTTTCAATTTTTGTAGCCTTATTTTGGAATACAGGGCCAATGAGTCCAAATTGTTGGTTATCTTGACTTGTAAATAATTTCATTTGAGACTATTCTCAATAGTTCTCTATCCAATAATGTGGCTACAATGACAGGCAATATTTGTTATCCTTTCCTTGTATAATACCAGTAGCAATAGTACTTAGACTTATATAAAACCCTATAGTGCTTTACAGACTCTCTAAGTGGTTTACAGAGCCAGCTTTTGTCCCCAACAATCTGGATCCTCATTTTACCAACCTCGGAAGGATGCAAGGCTGAGTCAACCTTGAGCCCCAACAGAATCAAACTCCAGGATGTGGGCAGAGTTTGCCTGCAAACTACATTCTAACCATTGCACCACCAGGCAAGATTGTTTCTATAAATTGATAAACCAGAGACAAGTGATTAGCATGAAAGGATCCTGATTGAGTCTGCTGTATCCCTCCCTCCAAGACAACTACATATATAAACCAACTATCTGCAGGCTGTTGAGAAGTAAGTGCATTGTGTGGTTACAAGTTCCAGTTCATGCTAATTATACAACTTAATATAAACAAATCATGTGCTAAGTGCATGACATTTAACTCATAAACAAGCTATTTTGTAGGTGTGCAACTTTGCAGAAGGAAATTGGGCTAACTTTTTCATGTACTATAGTAGAAGCACAGTCACTGAATCAGAATAGGAAGTGATTGCTACATTATCCATGATTTTCTGCATTACTAAAGAAATGTTTGCTTAAAAGATACAGAAAAAAGCAATAAAACAATTAGAACAGGGGTGTCAAACTGCTGGCCCGTGGGCCGGACGTGTCACAAGGAAACCGCGTCCACCCCATTGCTGGCCATGGGGAAAAAGCTCTGATACGTCGTGCAACGTCACATGATGTCGCAAGTTTGACATGTCTGAATTAGAATATCTTTTCTTACCATGAGGAAAAATAACCCTATAGAAATTGATGTTCAGACTGGAAACAAAACACTGGGAACTACACGAGTTAGGAAGTTACAGCCGCTGAAACACGAAGGTAATGAATGTTTTTTCCTTCCTTTGAATATTAACATTTTCAGTCAGCCTCTTAGGGACAGATTATTTATAGGACTCTTACAAAGGTTATTTCAGTAACGCCATAGAATTACTGTGCCCAGAGACATAATTAACACATAGCAGTTAAGTTTAGGTTAATGAAGTCTTCTATAATAGTCTTTTCAATCCAATATCATGCCTAGAGTAGACTTAAGGAATCATTTGAACCAAGATTACTTAAGACTATTTTTGTACACTTTGAGTTGAATAGATCCACTTTTAAGAAAGATTACATCTGGAACCAGTCCATGTTTTTTTCTAATTTTTGTATCATAATTATACAGGTAGTCCTTGAGTTATGACTGTAATGGAGCCTGCCCATCATGATTTTAACTTGTGATGGTCATGAAATGAGTCAGTCATGTGACCAACCTGATTTGACAATCATTTTTGTAGCAGTCATTAAGTGAGCACCTCAGATGTTGAGTGAACCCATGATTCACTATGGGCCAGTTTTGTGAAAATTCGGAAGTAAATGCAAAGTTCATGTGACTGGGACGCAAATAATGAATAAACTACGGCTTCATACAGTGAGTGAATTCAATCACCAGGGTGAGTGCTCTTACTAAAAATATCACCTTGTTTATATATGTGCTGGATAAAAGTTACACATCAGCCAGGACAAATACTATGCTTACCATTTTAATCAACAGAAAAATAGCATATTAGAATAATATATTGCAAAAAACATTCTGAATGCTGGAAATATTACAGATGTAAATTTGACAATGTTTCTTATGCATGCATTATAGAGGTATGTGTTCTTTCCAAGAACCAAGAACAGATTTTGATCATTCTTTTGCATGTTTCTTTTTATTTATCTTTCTTTTTAAATAAAGCAGTGCATTTCTCTGACATTGGCTTGAGGGAAATGAAAGAAGGAAGAATTATGGATATAAAATGAATTGCTACTTTCATTTGTTCTGTTTAGTGATGAAAGCCAATGCCCATATATGAATCGTGCATGATTTGGCTCTACAAGTATCAGTTTACAAGTATTTACAATTACAAGATTTACAAGTATCAGTTCTTTACACATCAGCGAGACTGGGATCTTTGTCAGTAATGTAGGAGTGGTTAGCGTCTTCTGAATGTACCCTTGGAAAACTAGCTCAACTATTTTTTTCCAGCAAAGGAAGTGAGTTGATGAATTCACATTTACTCCAGTTTGCACATATCCAATAAGCTGAAGAAGGGAATGGAAATTCTTATCATAAAATCTTCATTGTGTTTGAAAGGAAGAGAAGGCAATTCGATTCTTTTCAATTAGCAACTAACTTAGCAAAACTGAGAGACATAATAATGGGATTATTAATTGCCCGTGTAATATTTTATTACAGATTAAATGCAGAAGAAACAACAAAACACTTGCATTAGGATCCAAAGAAGGGATAAACCTAGCTTGGAAAATAAGTCTCTTTTAATGTTTCCTGGTTTGTGTGTATGTGTTTTTTACAATTCATAGAATAAAAATTATCTTTAGATGGATTCACTTTTACCAGCTTATGTACTTTTTGTGAACTATTTAACATGTTTATATTTTCTATATATTTACAGTTTGATCTTATGATTTTGAGGAGCTGAGAAATTTGCTGATGAGATTGTTTATCATACTATTACTAATTAATTTGTAATGCTTAGATAAAAAAAAATGATCTGCCTTTCTGTCATTTTTATTTTAATCCTATATCAGTATAATCTAATGGGTACAACAATGTCAGGGGCATATAGCAATTAATGAAATTAACACAGTGGAAAAAATGTGACCTATAACCTACATCTGTGCTATAGAGGAAAAGAAAACTTTCTCAAAGTTTCTAGTCAATGGGAGCACAGTATTTATTCCTTATATGGGAAAGAGGCTTCCTGACTCTTAGACAACAACTAACTAATGATTTTCTTCTATTTTTAATAAAAGCAGCCCAGTCCATCTACAGAATTCCTCACTCTCTATATGTGTGCATTTTTAAGGATGGTTCAGAGTGAAGAACACGTGGAAGTATTATTGTGAAGTTACAGTTGCATATCATGGGAACAAAAGTTGTGTGCAGTTTTGTTATCCAGAAACTATTCTTAGAACACATCCATTCTCAAATTATAAAAGATTAGGAAGAGACACTTCTCTGCTGTTGCCTTCCACCCTCTGGAACATCTTACCCCTCACCCAGAGGCGAGGTGGCCCCCCACTCTTCTGGCCTTCATAAAGAGTGTTAAGACATGGTTCTGCCAATTGGCATGGGATTCAAAGAGTAATATCCAACTCTGTTCCCTCCACCTTATTACATTTTTAACCTGTAATACTTTTAAATGTTTTTAAAATTATTCTTATTTATGTTTTTATACTATGATGTTTTTATTGTAAGCTTCCCAGAGTCACTTAGGTGAGATGAGTGGTATAGAAATGTGATGAATAAATACATAAACATTATTCTAAAATATCGTTCAAGGAACCTCCTGCCCTATTTTTTTGGATTGGCCTTATGAGAATTGAATTTAGTTTAAAAGAATATGTAAATATATTAATGAAAAAAATTAAAACCTTTTCGGAGGTTAAAAAATATAGTCTTATCCAACTTGATATTCAAAGGAAGGTAAAAAATCTGCAAGAACTGTTTTTGTTGAATTGTATAGTGTGTGAGTTCAAGTGAGAATGCCTTCCAAAAGCTATATAGTCTTGACATATAAGCTGCTGATAATAATTCAATGATTTCACAAGTAAAGCACTGAATAAGTTAAGGCCAGGATTTTAATATGGAAAAGTTTTTACAGAGTAATTTCATTTACAATAGAGAAAATTATGGAAGCTCCTTGCCAGAGATTTGCAAGCACTGTCTCCCAATTTACAAAAAGTTCTGTCTTATCAAAAGCTTTTAAAATTAGATATGACTTATTTCTTGCGAGATTTTTTTAGTACCTTTTGTCTTAAAACACTGCCAGAATCTTTTATCTATAGAAAGTATCCTGAATAGTTGCTAAGTGCAATTTTTAAAGAGTTGACATCTTTTTGTCCAAAATCTTGGGTGCTTTGACAACTAAAATTGTTCAGTAGCAAGTTAGAGAATTATATTGCAAATAGCAAATACTGTTTTAAAGATGTGAGTGTGCAAGTGATAGAGCTGCAAAAGTTAGATATGATGATTTGTGAGCTAATATTTGAAAATAAAATTATAGCACTTTATATAGATAGCCTTTAAGGCCATTTTGAAACTGAATTTTAGAACTGAAAGATAAACTAGACATAAAAGAGTTACTCTATGGAGCAACTAAACATTTATGCTGCCTCAGTATTTTTAGGGGCTTTTTTGGGCAGGTATTTGCAAAGTTCCCTTTCTCCCAGTTTTTCCCTCACATTTCCTTCATGTAAAGGTGGAATTTAATGAGGTTTTTTTTTTTAAAAAAAAGAATACTTAAAAGAAAGAGAAATTGAAAAGGAATATTTTCTTTTCATTTTACATTCCCTGTATAGTTAATTAATTACAAGGTTTAATTACAAGTCAAATATATTAACTTCTATTGAACTGCTGAAATATAGGCATAAACTTTGTATGGTTCTATAAAAAATACACAGAAAAGATTTATATGAATTTTCCATGCTGTCTTCTATCACATGACACTGTTTATGTTATAAATCTCTTTTCTTTCAGATAGTTGCCATGTATATTGAGCTATGTGAATGATTTAGCTTGAAAGTCTCTATAAATATACTATTTAAAGCATGTATGCTCTTACTGTATGGTTGGCTCTATGCTCTAATGTATTACCCCATAACTAATGCCCTAGGATCCTATTTTATAAATGACTGCTTATTTATATATTAATGATGGCAGCATCTAAGCAGGTTTGAAAACCTTAGTATCATCAACTGACTAGTAACCTGGTTAGTATGTGGAAGACAGATCACCAGGAATTTACAAGCTGTAGATTAGACTAGGAAGTCAGAAAAAAAATCATGGAAGGGAATAGTAGACTATTTCCCTGTTGCTGTTTAGAAATATACAAGGATGTATACATGAAGTTCATGGGGTATTGAGCCTAATTTGAGAGGAGATTTGATTTGTCCACAAAATATAATTTTTTTTCCAGGGATAAAAATGTCAGTTTTTATCAAAATAGTCAATTTCTACTTTGAGGAAAGCGGTCCCATCTCTATGTTCTGTTTTTGGTATGTTCTTAAAACCACAAATCAGCCTGAAAGGACATAAGGAAAAACTTATTATCATGAAGGAATGGAAAAAATGTGCATGCTTCCTCCTCATAGGAGATTCTTGAGCAGAAGACGAGGGAGTGTCAGGACATGAGTACTGAATTAATTCCATCCATTTGACCTCAAAGATATAGAAAGGGTGAGGAGATTGCAGTTGTTGCATTCTGCAGTGTCTTGAGATGTGATGTTGAAAAAAAATGTGCTGAGTTTTACAAGTTGCTGGAATGCGTATCCAGTTTCCTTGACCAAATAATTGTAGGTCTTCAAAATCAACCTTGATGATTCAATACTAGAATTCCAGAAAAGGAAATGAATATTTTTGACTGTTACTTCACAGATTGTCCATATTGAGGAACCTTCCATCCATGACCAGAAAATATATTCCCTTATTTTGAATGATCCAATTTACTGGTTGCTTAGATCAAGTAATACCATGAGATTTAGTGAGTAATTTCTATTTTCTAAGATACCATAACAATATAAATGGATTTTTTGGCATATTTTTAGGGAAAAAAATATTGATTTGCCAGGCATAGTTATTTACTTCTACTTGAAGGGGATAGAATACTCATCCTTTCTGTTATGCTCTTTGAAAGAGAGAGGAGCCATAGGACTCAACCTCATGTTGGGATAGAAAAGCAATCTTCATTTCTTAATAAGTTCATTCTTTTACTCCACATACATATAAAGATGGGGGTTTTTTCCTGTCGTTTTCTTGCTCCCTTTATTTTAATTTTTCAAAATGTTCTAATCGCTTTTTATGCCTATCTGCTATCTCCTTCTGTTTTCATACACATATTTCTTTTTTTCCCCTTTTGTTCTTCTGTTACAAAATACCTGGGGATAGGTGATGAGTTGATTGCTGGTATGGTATAAATGGGAGTCTGCTTTGTATATGAAAAGAGAAAGTTCAGCAAACTATTAACTAAAGTATAGCATCTAAATGTTAGTACCCTGTTTCTTCTTTAAGCAGTTCTACGTAAGATCCCTTGGGGGTTATTTTATTCCCAGATTGGATTTGTAAAACAGATACGGATAAAAACTATGCTGAATTCATGTTAAACACAGCTGAGTTGTTTAAAGCCTAGAAGGGGTATTGAAAGTTGGAAAGAAACTTTTAACTTGCTATTCCAGTTCTCTAAGCTCTCCCGATATCACTTGTTGTCTGTCACCACTCCATCCATTTTTAGCTCTGTGTAGTTTTCCTTTGTCATTGTTCCTGTGTGTACAATGGACATTTTCCAAAAAGTAAGGCAGAAACATTTTAGGAAGGGTAAACTTAGGTCAAGAACATCCAGTTTATTAAAGAGCAAACCCAACTTTCCAGTCTTTATTAGACAAAGCAAGATTTATCCCTTTCTGTGCTTTTATATTGGCCATTAGATGAAAATCAAATGAAAATCTTTTGTGAAATGACAAACCAAATTTAATTAGTACGTTTGCTATGACATAGGCCTTTTTGTTTTCAAGTTTTAGTCTTCTGTATTTGTATGTTTCTTGGAGGTATCCTGAAAAATTAATATTTTATAGATTTATTCTGTCAGTATGATTTATTTTTATGAATTAGAGTAAGATAACAATTTTTGCCTATCAATAATGTGATAAAGGAAATTAGATTGTTTGAAATTTGGTTTGTTTTGACCATGTTGCAATATTTACTAATGTTAAATTTCCTGATGTTTCATTTAAATCAGTATTTATTCATATCTAGCTAAATGTTACCCACTTTCATCATTTACTCTTGTTTTGGATTAGAAAGCAAGCATTTTGGGAACTGATCAAGTGTTGAACAAGGTTTAAATTAAACTTAACTCTGAAAGCTTAGGTCAAACGTTTTTCAACTAAGCAGCCTAGGGTTTTTGGTGTTTCAGTTCCTTAAAATAAAACTGGTAATGGATATGTTGTTTAAATAATATTGCCATGCTTGAATGACATTCAAGAAGGGGATGACTTCTTTTAGATAAAGTGATAGATATGTCTGGTTTAATTCTTGTGTTTCCTGGGCAAGATTGAGATTTATTTACGTGTTTACATACACTTGTAGTCTGCTAATCTATGGCTTAATATGATGTGTGTATTTAAGATGGGTTGCCCAGAAAGAAAATTAGTTTTGAAAAATGACATGTTGCCACTAAGTCTCAGCAGCTTGAAGATTGAGAGGATTAATAGTCTTACAATAATTAGTGTTTGAGAATTTATCTTCTAAAGCAGTGGTCTCCAACCTTGGCAACTTTAAGACTTGTGGACTTCAACTCCCAGAATTCCTTGGCTGAGGAATTCTGGGAATTGAAGTCCACAGGTCTTAAAGTTGCCAAGGTTGGAGATCCCTGTTCTAAAGAAATGGCACATCCTGCAGAGAGAATTAAGAAGTTGAGACTCGCAGCCCAGATGCATGCCACAAAATGTCACTTGTGGGCACCCTTTTTCCTGAAGGCCCTCTCCCACTTTAACCACACGGAAAGCTCCGTGGTTCTTAGTAACAATGCACCTTTTCCCATGTAGGACAATGGAGAGAGTAAGTTGCATTTCACCTTTTCCACATTGCCTCCTGCTTCATGCTGCCTAGAGAAGGCAGTCATTCTATTATCCCGTGCAGAGGGAGAAGAGGAAATGGAACAAAGACTGTGGGAGAGCATGGCTTTATGTTAGTTCTTCTACTATGGGGTACTGTGTTCTCCCCCTCCCTCCTCCCAATAAACTAATGATCATATTGGTGTTAGAGTCGGGTAAGAAATAAATGTGCCATTTTTCATAATTAAATGTCAGTGCAAAATTTCAGTTTTTGCATGCTGGGTTTGTGAAAGCAAATAAGCCGAGCCCAGAGCACCTTTCATCTGCTTAAGCTTGGTCAGTGGTGGTGGTTTTTACTTGTGATTCCTACATTGCTTGTGAATTTCCAAGGGGTCCTGATCACATATGGCAAACCCCTGCCAGGGATCTGGCTGAGAAAAATTCAATTTTATTGGAATGTTTTAAGATAATTTTAACTGCTTCTCTGCAATGAAATCAACTTCTTTAAAAATTATCGGGGATGAACAATCTATATTATGACAGTATTTCTACTTGCACTAAAGCAACGAGGGCAGGTGGTGGGGACAGGGGAAGGAGATGGTTTTGCGTGTGAAAGTAGAGCTTCACATGCCTGTTGCTTGAGTAGCCCATTTCCTTAATGGGCAATGGACCAGTACTGGTCTGCGGACCAGGGGCTGGGGACCCCTGCACTAAGGAATTAGTTAAATAGATTTACAAAGCTGTGCAGATAACATTTTGGCCATCTGGGTACCATATTTTTTTTCTCTTTCAAATGATGCTGGTGATGGAGATAAAAACGGATCCTCAGTGTTTTAGATGAGTGGAAACGTAATTTTTTGAAAGCATTTCCCTAGAGTCTCAAAAGAACTATGGAAAGAGCTATGCACGGAGCTAATCCTCAGTCAGAAAGAAAATGGTGAAGTTGCTCCTTGTCATCTTTTGTAGCTTTGCCAGTTCCTCAGCTTAACTTTGAAAATGTGCCCAACCGCCCCAAAGACAGTTTTCATTTTCTAAGAACACATCAGGGGAATATGAATTCTAAGAGACTTTCTTTGCGATAACTATTTTTTACTTTGGTTTTTAAAAATAAAATGCTGAATTTTCTTTTCAAGTAGAGTGATATAGGAGACATGTAGCATGTCAACTCATTGACCCTCATTGGCAATCTCAGGGTACTAATATTTCATAGAGTCATAGAACGTGAACGTTTGAAAGGGCTTTGGAGAACCTGTAGCCCAATAAGCCTCCCCGTGCAGAAATCCATTACAGTATTCCTGACAACTGTCTATCCAAACTCTGCACCAAAGAGAATCTGATTCTTTTATTTGCAGGAAGACTCGTCACTCTCAGGATTCTTGAAAATATTTTGAACTGGAATGGTTTGAAGCTTGGAGACACGGATGTAATGAAAACATACTGGATTTATTGTTCACTTGGACATATTGGACACTTTTGGGTATGACAAACGTCTCAAAACTTTGTCTTTCTGCTTTAAGAGATTTTTTTTCCCCCTGGGAAATGTATCTAATTTCTTTTTTTAGTGCTGGTAATACTTTTTCCCTTTTAGCTGCTTATGAAGGTTAACACTTCCACTGCAATTGATCCAGAATAAATCCAAGTGGTAGAGAGTGTAAACATCCTACACTCTCAGCTGTGTGGAAAAGAAGAAAGCTGGGAGAAGGCTGTTTACTCTCTTTGCATTGGAAAACAGCTGAAGGTGGGAAAATGCAGAATCCACAAAGGTTTTCTAAATTCTCTTCCACATTTTTTGTGTTTTTATTGTGGAGTTATACATTTTTTGTTGATACCGGCTTGTATAAATCTTGAGCACAACTTTACTTGAACAGAATTAATGTGTGAAACTTGCATTTATTATATACATACATACATATACATATGTGGCATAAGTTTATACTGCCAAAATACATTCCTAAAATAATTACTATTTTCATAAACGAGTGATATAAGCATTGTTATCAAAGGACATATAGGTAAGTCACTTTTATTTTTGGGATTTGCTTTCTGAAATGGAATCAAACATGACTTCGATTAAAAAGATGTGAATGAGAAATACAGTGCACCTGTTTTCTTTGATTATATATTATAGATTTTTTTAAAATTGACTTAGAATAAATTGCTTACAAATGTTGAGTATGGATAGAGTTCTTAATAAAATTTTATAAGTAATTGATTAAATATGATAGTCACATGATTTTAAGGTTTTACAATTTTCAGTTTGGGTTGGTATGATCAATAAAAATGTATTAAAATGAGAGAGAAGAACATCAATAAGAAATACAGATACTGTTTTTGTCCTTCCAGGTTAAAACTCTGTATTATTCTTGAAGCAGTTACATTTAAAATCTGATTTTCCAACTAAAACTATCATTCTAAATATGAATCGGCACTTCCTAAGAAGGATTTAATTATAAATAAGAGGTTTCTTGGCTACTTTCTCCCGTTGGTTCTATTAAAAGATCAAAATGCAGTTGTGTGATAGTGCTATTTTAAAGCTAAATGCTCTCTTAATCTTCAAAAAGTTTGGAAATTCATATTGAATCTGCAAAGATCATCAGTTTGGTTCAACTATTATAAAATAAATCTGGAAAACAAATCTCTGAAAAAATAAAAATTATTTCAGAAATTAGATAAGGGCAAATTTATAATTCATGTTTTCTTAACATAAAAGGTTGGTGTGTGTATACTTACAGAGACATTTTTTTCAAGAATTCAGAGGCCTTTTTATAAACTGAAGCAGTGATTTGTTCTGCGTTTGTGGCATACATGTGTTAATCCCATATCCTTGTCATTTACTAGTATTATGTGACATAAAATTAGTCAGATTGTAACAGGTAGAATATTTTCTTCCACAGATGATCTTCATGTTTCTATCATTGAAATACTTGGGATAATAAGCTCATATACTCATGTGAAAAAAATACGTCCCATGTAAAGATTTTTTTAACGTAAGTGGATGTATCAATACCTTGTCTTCATCCAAACAGTGCATAAAGATAAAGGTGTTGTAATTTAACAACAACAAAAAAAACCCTCCTGTGAAAAATAGACTTTGCAATGATATATTGCACACAGACACAAAAACAAAACATATGTATACCTCTGACTCTAATATCTGGTATTACCCACTTTGGCAGAAAAAACTTCATGGAGGCATTTTTTAAAAACTGTCTACCAGTCTCTGACATTGAGCGGGAACAGTTTTTTCCTACTCTGCAAATTTTTTTTAGCCTTGGGATGTTTGAGGGGTTTCTAGTATGAATGTTGTATTTCAAATCACCCCGCAGGATCTCGATCCTGGCTTGACTTGGCCATTCCAGAACCTTCCATTTCTTTCTTTCTTTTTCCCTTTGAAGGAATGTTTAGAGTCACATATAGCGAGGTGCACTTTCAATTAAGCGTCAATCTTCTGACAGATGTTAATTCTCAAAAGCACCCTGGTACAATTAAGAATTCCTAGTGAGATCTACGATGATGGTGTCCAGGTTTTGATCCAACAAAGCAGCCCCAAACCATAACATTTCCACCACCATGTTTTATTGTTGCTATCAGGTTCTTTTGGTGAAATGCTGCCTTTGGTTTTCACAAAACGTATCTTCTAGTACTGTAGCGAAATTATCTTTGCTGCATTTGTCCTGAACACATTGTTCCAAAACATCTGGTCTTTGCTCAGATGCTCATGAACGAACTTTAGTCTTGCCCTGATGTTCTTTCTGGACAGCAAACGTTTTCTTCTAGCACATCTAGGTAAATCTAATTTGTGCAGCTTTTTTCTAATGGTAAACTCAAGTCAAACAAGACTTTGATATGGGTAGTGGCAAGAATTCTCTGTGGGTTATGTGATGAAATTCGGGAGGGGGGTGTTTTGGAGATTTCTTTCAGTATCTTATGAAGCTGTTTTGGGATGAACCTGCTGCGATGGCCTGGCCTAGGCCAGTTGACAGTTGTTTGAAATCTTCACTAGTAGATTATTTTCCATGCAGTGGAATGATTGATGACCAATTGTTTGGTGATCTTTTAAAATCTCATATTCCTTGGCATCTATAACTTTTCTAAAGGCCTCAGAGAGCTCTTTAAATCTCAGCATGGTGATTCCAGGCGGTTCAACAACAACAGAGCAAATCAAACCAAATTAGGTGTAAGTAAGACAGGTTTCTCTCAAATCCTCTCCAACAAACAATGTTCTAATTGTTTGCACCTGATATGGTACACCTGATTCTAATTTTAGGTACTGAGGTAGTGATAAGCGCATGCGTAATTTGCATTTGCATTTATTTAAATTACACAATGGGCTGCAAAATGTAAATGGCGTGTAATATTTGTTATATCCTCTTTATCGGTACTGAAATGAAGATCAACTCTCTATTGAAAAAGTCAAAATTTGCAATAGGGTGTACTTTTTCACATGACTGTATATGTAAACAGTAAACTGGAAGAAAGATTAGCACTGGTATGCAACTTTTAAATGCTAAGATCATGTTCATGACAATGGCTGATTTGTTGCCAAAAAAAAAAAAAGAGTTGTGTAATACCTATAGTTTTCATTGATGTTGCCCAAAAAAGAGGTTTGAAAAATTAATATTATGAGCTCCAGTTTGTAAAGGTACCCTTGGGAGAAAAGTAATTGTTCATCTAAAAATTGGGAAATTTCATAGGAGGAATCTGCTAATGTCTACCAAGTCTGTTTAAATACAGTAGGTTTTTAAAAACGCCTCCCCCAGTGCTCATTCATAACTTTTAATTATTCTAGCTTTAGTAACTCATCTCTATTTCTTTACAACTGGATAATCGTCGTTCTTTCAGGTACTGAAAGTGTATCATGCCAATAGTTTCTGTCATGCTTACTAGAAGGAAGAATGTGACTCGCTTTGTATATGGACTCTGTTGAATCAGCAGCCCCTGGTCCATTCTTCTTCACACAGGCTATTTGGTTAACTATTGCCCTGTGCCAGAACTAACCTCAGGAGCAGTGCACATGCCCATTTGGGAAGCAAAATGAAAAGGAAGCTTTGATAAGAACATCTGCTATTCCTGGGTTACATCCCAAGTTAGGCTAGTGGAAAAAATATGAAAGGCAGCATTGTCTACAAGTGTTAATAGCATAAGCGTGATCTTAGCAATGTTGAGTATAATGAATTGTGTAATGCCTTCTTTAAATTGGAATCAAAATATAGAATTTCTGACTCGCGTAAGATGGTAAAAAAACACTCCCATATGCCCTGGAAACCTAACAGTGAATTGTCATCATTGAGTGTATTATCCCTTGGTTCTAGTCTGACTCATATGGCTTCAGTGAAGTACAACTGCAGTATCTAGAGAAGAACTTTTAACAGAAAAATCATGTTAGTTCTGACCCTCCATTTAACAATAACAGGCATGCTATCCAGAGTTGGATTTGACAGTTGGGTTTATAACACTGATTTGTAGTTATCAAGAACATAAAGTGTTTGCTTGACACTCTAGATTTTTTAAAAATGTTCATAGACTGAAATTGGGGAAGAAACTCCACATTACTATCAACTTACATATATAACAATTGGGAACCCCCAATTTTATATATAAGGCTAGCATTATATATAACGAATTTTAGAAACATGAGAAATAAATTTGAGTGAAAAATTGAGTACATACCTACCATGTTTCTCCCCTGCATTCCTTTCTGTAGAAATTTTATGAAACACTTTCATAAATGAGATTGGAACAATTCCAGTACTGTGTTACATGAAGATTTAAGGGAAAAAAAGGAAGAAAAGTATTAAATGACATTTGATGACCACTTGTCTCCTCCTAATGCCTATATATATATATATCATATTAAAAATAGAGCTGCCGTTGGTCTGTTTTGCATGAATTTGTATGTTAGATGCAGTTTGAATAATTAGAAATTGTAATTTCCTTTGCATAAAGTGCAGTTGATCATGAAAGATTTGTTTATGCATACTTCCATGCAATTCATGAGAAATAAGACTTAAGCTTTTCATTAGTGTTTCAATTTTTTAAAAAATGTCTTCATGTTATGCAGATGCCAAGAGGTTGCCTTCTACAGGACCAATTATAAATGTGATATATAAATGCATAACAAAGCACTATTTTCTCTGAAATGGCTCTATATAAAAGTGTAAAGAAATGTGTGTTTATTCAAAGTAGGCACCAATTTTCATACAAGGATTTTGATAAAAAAATTGGCTTGATTAAAAAATAGGAAATTCTGTTATCCCCAATATAGGCAATTTTTAGGCCATGTATGACATGTCTATGGGTTTATCTGACCCATTCTTTACTCACTCTGAAATACAGCATAATTATTTGGGAAATAAATTACTTGGAATCAGTTAATATTTTTCTGAAAGGTTGAAGGGTTAAGCAAAAGTTAAAAAGACAACTTTACATAACTAATCTTAAAAAATACGTTGGAATTCCTTTATATACCTTTGAATATCCCTTTTTTCAGTTATGTGACACTTCAGTTAGTCTGTTGTTTAGCAAGTATCTTCAAATCAGTCAAAGTGTATGCTGTCCTTTCTGCCAAGGCCGCCATGATCATGTCTTGTGTCCTTTACTCTAGCTCAGTGATGGCGAACCTTTTAGAGACTGAGTGCCCAAACTGCAACCCAAAACCCACTTATGCATCGTCGAGTGCCGGGTGGGTGTGGCTCATTGGCTGGGTGTGGCCCATTGGCTGGGTGTGGCTGCAGTGGTAACGGCAGACTGGGTGGGACTAAAAAGTTCAATCAATCAATTCCAACTTTGCAAGATCTTTGTTTTTCCGTGAGAAGTTGAAATTGATTGAACCTTTTTTTTTTTTGCACACAGCAGCGGAGGCCTAAAAGGAAAAGATTTTATAAAACCCAGCTGAAGGCTTAGGACTGGGGCGACCGCGCGCGGGCCCACAGAGAGGGCTCTGAGTGCTGCCTCTGGCATCCATGCCATAGGTTCGCCACCACTGCTCTAGCTCAAGGGTCCCCAACCCCTGGGCCACAGCCCACTACTGGACTGTGACCTGTTTGGAACTGGGCTGCGTGAGCGGCGGGCAGGCGTGCGTAAATGGAGTTGTGCCCATTTGCACGCGCAAGTGGAGTTGCACCCACTTGCGTGCATGAGCCCCCGCTCACACGGAACCATCCCCTCCTCCCCCGCCGGTCCACCGTGCCAGAATGGTTGGGGGCTGCTGCTCTAGCTGGCTACTGCTTTTCACTGATCGATTTCCTCTCTTAATCAAGGGGTTCTCAAGCTTCTGAAGTTTGAAAGGAGTTTGGGTGTATCCCCTTACGCCAAATAAAACTCGTAATTTCATTGGGATTAGAGCTGGCCAAGAAAAAAGATGCCAGTTTTAATAACACTTTAATCTATCAAATAATATGGTAATCGAATCTTGTTACTTTAATATTTCCAATGGAAACAATACATTTAAGACACCCCCTCCCTCCTTTTTTAATGGAAAGGATGAGCAAGAGTTGAGTGCTGGCAGCAATTCAGCCTTGCCTGTATCAGTCATCAGGCTGCTTTTTGAGCTGGGCTTTGCTTCCTGATTTGCTTCACTAAACAGCTGCAGTGTGTCAAGGCAATGCTGCAGATTTATCCGATTGATCCAGGCTCTCCTGTCCAATTTGCCTGGACAAGCTGATGTCTAGCCTGTCTGGTTACCATGTGAATGATTCAGTCAGTGCTCCTGCTATGTGTGTACAAGCCCAAGGATCTGCACCTCTGCTCCTCAAATTTGCTTATGAAACCTGGATGTAAATATTAGTGTTAACTGATTCCAAGTAATTTATTTCCCAAATAATTAGAGAATCCCAGCATTAAATATTTCTACCTAAATTGATTCTATTGTAGCACTCCTGACTTTGAGTACCCCACACCAGCTAAAGTTATTACTGGTGTATCTTTGACTTTCCCGGTTGCCTAAATCTTCATACCCCTAGCCACATGGACAGAGAGTACAGTAGTGACCAAAATTGTGGAAACCTTTTGGGAAAAGTACAGTAGAAATGCCACCTTTGGTTAAGTTTCTTCTAATTTCTAATTCTTCTAATTCCTTTATAACTATAGCCTTGTTCACTTAATAATACTATTTTACATCGCTTTTTGGGCAACCAGTCAACTCTTTGCACCATTACTTTAATTTTATTACGTTTTACAAGCTCACTAAATGAAAGAAAAAACCCCCAACCAACTTGATAGCGATCACATAACACACTGACAAATCTCTCAGCTTCAATACATGACATCAATAACTGAATCCTACTGTGATCTGATTGGCTCATTGCCAAAACAAGATGACACCTGATTGGCTCTCTAAGCACTCATGCTCATTGGCTACAATCAGATGAAGGAAAGCTACCAGATATCAACCTAAGCAAGTTGTGCTTCCTTTCCCTGGTTATTTGGCTATAACCTTTCATAGAATACAGTACAGGTAATTGAACAAACTTTGTTGCATTACATTCTTGATTAAATTATCTTTCCATTGATATATAATTTTATGGTACTACTCCAAAAAAGAAGTAGTGTTATTAGCCATCAAACCTCAAAAATACACTTTTCCCAAAAGGTTTCCACAATTTTGGCCACTACTGTATATCTTTAGATATCCTATCACACTATTTTTATATAAACAGCAGTTCGTGTTTACATTAGTTGTGTATGAGCTTAGTTTTGTAGCTTTATTTAGGTTAATTACATCAGAGTTTGTATTTTGTGACTCAAAATGTAGGAAGCTTCCAAGAAATTGGACTTTATATTATGAAACTTGCACTTTATAGATTCTCTAGATCCTGAACCTATGTGATTTGAGCAACTTTTAAAGATTCCTATCACTTTTTGAAGCCAAAGTTCACTCCAGATTCTTCTGCCTGCAATGTACACACCAAATATGTTTAACGGTATATCTACAGTATTTCATTGATACAGCTTTGTGAAATATTCACAACCACTTCTGTTCTAGAAGCTGTTAAGGAGAGCCTTGGCACAGTGTTGTGTTTTGAACTTGGTGTTTCCTGGAGTCTTTGTTGTAGCTCCCTCTCTGCAGAAAGGAAATGGGAGTTGCTGAGATTTTTAAAAATACTATTTATGCATTAAGACAGGAGGGAAACATTTTGACCTAGTTTATTTTTCTTGTAATGTGTACAATCCATCCTGGGAGGGGGGGAATTCAAAGGGAATAATGTTAAAGGCAAATTGAAATTGATGCTTGGCTTGTTAATCTCTGGAGTGTCCCAGAGAAATTGAATGAAATCTTTTTGGTTAAAGCTCAGAAAGAAATTATTTTAAAAACCTGAATGGATAGCAGAGTGATTTTATGTCCTCGTGTCTAGTTTCATTGCTGGTTTTCTGGTAATTATTTCTTGAGGAGTCCTGGCAACAGAAGAGAAGAATCCAGTTCACAAGAGAGGCCTTTGCCTGGAAATCTATTAAAAATTGGTCCACAACGTAGTAGATAAAAGTTGCATATCTGAGCAGCTTACAGGCTCTTTATTGTAAAAGAATAATGTTTCATAATTGTGTTTTGCTTTCCACCATTGGCAGAAAAATTAAATCCTTTGAAACATGGAACAGGGAGCAGTAACATTTTTAACTTTGATTTTGCAGGTTATAGAGATCACAGAGTCTACAGATGTTTGTTTTTTATGTGGTTTATTTTGATAAACATATTACCACCTACTGTTGCACGTACAGCCCTGTTAAAAGCTAGTGATATGTATCCGTTGGATATAAACACACATATTAAATAAATATTTCCTTCACTGTTTTGTTTATTGCTTTTAAAAACAATTTCTGTGCTCTGGTGTTGGTGGTGGTGCATTTCCAAACTCATTCTTTATTCTTTGTGATGTGTAACCGAGCGATTCAGATCAAGTCCCTTTGCTTACTAGCTGGCATTTGGGGCAGCTAAAATGAGATCCTTTGCTTTATCTTCACTTCAAAAGCACTGAATATTGCAAAGAAAATGAACTGCGCATAGATGATTTGGTACTGCCACCTACACTTGAAAATGTGCAGTGTTGATCTGTGTTGCATTTTTGCCAGAGGTAAATTCATATTGGCACTATAGTCATTTCTCCTGCCTTGTTCCCTATTGTTTTTTGGTCATTTGTATATTTTCTCTTTCTCCAAAAATACATGATTTGGACCAGCGGTTCTCAACCTATGGGTCGCGACCCCATTTGGGGTCGATCGACCATTTCACGGGGGTTGCCAAACAAGGCTGTCCGCCATTTTTTTCCCCTTTTCCGGCGGGTGCCTTACCTCCCTTGAGCTGGGCCAGCTGGTGGTCGGCCTGCTCCGTCTCTGCCGCTTGCCAGCTACGCCTCGGCCGGCGCAGGGGGTGGAACCACGCATGCGCGGCGCTCCTGGGCAGGGAAAGTCCTCGACTTACGACCGGTTGGGTAGTCCTCGACGTACGACCGGTTTAGTCCTCGACTTATGACCGGTTTAGTCCTCGACTTACGACCGGTTTAGTCCTCGACTTACGACCGGTTGGGGGTCGCGGCATTAAAAAGGTTGAGAACCACTGATTTGGACTGACCAACTATAAGTTTGTCACCCTCACCCCCAAGTTGTAACTAGTAACTGGATCAAAGTACATTCTGTTATAATTAGTAATGGTTACACAAACTTGCTGATGGATCTTGGCTTGCTTCTCAAAATGTTGGCTATCTGTTTCTTGCTAAACTCTTTGAAGGTTTAAGTGGTAAACTACCCTTGTAAATTGGAGCAGGTCACAGGTGTCTGGTTCCCCTTTTAACAGAGATTGCTTAGTCCTCTTAAACTGGGCTATTCTGAGCTTTTCTTGGAATATTGGACAAGATTCACAAAACCTGGTACAGCTCCTGCAATCGGTATCACTGTTGAGAAGGCTCCCCGGGTCTGCTCCAGGAGGTGAATTCCTCTCTCTGAACACATTAGACTTTTGTTCTAAAACTCTTTATGTGATTTAACTGTAGAGAGGAAAGATGTTTTTGTCCAGAATCCACAATTCATTTCAATAAAAACCCATTTATCAGAAATTACCATGCCTCCAATACTAAGTAATATCAAAGATGAAAGCACTGGTGGTAATTTAAATGTTTCTGACTGCTTAGAGTTGTTCTAGTTGCTTGGTATGTATTTTGTATATATATTACCCATTTTATTGATTAGTAATTTGTTAAATAACTATTGGCTTTTATTTTAAAATAGTCAGAAATAAATGCTAACTTACCTACTAGTGTGATATTTTTTCTGTTCGCAGAATTCTAAACAATTCCCTCACTCATGTTTAAATATACCACCAGAGGGCACTGTAGTTCTTTCACAAACTTAGTCAAAATTGAACACAGGGAAACAGAAAGTGTATATAGAATGAAGCCTCTACAGATATTGTGCTTTCAAGTATGTTATCAACATATGAGGGAGAAGCCAATTGTGAATTCATAGCACATAAGCCTGACTTACAGAGGTGTGGGATTTGGAATTAGGCACTTCTGCTGGAGATGTAGTGTCAACTATTAAAAATTCATCACAGTTTTGAAGCTTCACACAGTTGACTTTAAAAAAGAAAGTTTGCAGCGCTCTCTACCAACTTTCATGTTGGAAGGGATAGATGGAAATCCTGGCTCAAAATAGGACTTTTAAAATATTTATACATTTTTTTTAAAAAAAAATGGACAAGCTTTCCTAATACTTTTATTACAATATCCATTTAAAGATGTTTGTTTATTTAATATCTTGCCTTCATCTTTTTTAAATGAATAACTCAAGGCAGCAAACATACGTAAGACTCCTCCCTCATCCTATTTTCCCCACAACAATCCTGAGAGGTAGGTTGGGCTGAGAGACAGTGGCCCAGTGTCACCCAGACAACACTCATGCCTAAACTAGAACTCGTCTCTTCTGGTTTCTAAGCCAGCATCTTAACCACTACACCAAATTGATCTGATGGCTTTCAGCATTAATGAAAAAACACATCAGACTACTACAATATGGCTGGCTTGTTCTTTTATCATGGTCTCTGATTCCTGTCCAATTCCTTCTAAATAGTCCAGACTTATTTCTGGACACTCTCGCTCCCCGTTTCCTTCCAATACCATGCAGTCAGGACTGGCATCTGCTGAACCACTTCAGTTTGTTTTTATCTGCCATGGTGGCATTGGCAGCTGGTGCCATAACTCTCATTCTTTTTCTCCTGGTTTTTTTCAGAGTTATTTATTCCAGAGTAATTTGCCCAGATTCTTTCTCTTTTCATCACAGGATCTCATCTATAGCCTTATAACCTTTCACAAATGCCAGCGTTGCGGGAGCAAGCTTCTGCTTGGATGGGCATAAACTGTGCCTTGGTGAATGCCATGATGTATGTAAGTACTGCCAGGCATTTACTAAACCAGCTTGTTGTGATCATTGTAATCTGCAAAATTTACTCAGAGAGTAAATTTTAAGGATGAGAGACTCCAAATCTGCTGTTGCTACTTACCCAAGTCATCTACCGTAAGCCAGAAATTGCTTAGAAGAAATTGGTTGGGCTCTCTACTCCCTGTAGTAGATTCTGAGGTCTTTGCCATTGTCAGCACTGAGAAAATTGCCCATTAAGGAATCAAAGCTCCTCCCCCCCTTTATTCGTAGACAAAAAGCAAATGAAAAGAGGGATTGAGTTTCCTTCCTCGTTCTGGTTCTTGCAACCTCAACCTCCTCCCCGTATTAGCCTTTTTTCAGCTCCAATACTACAATTGATGGATTCTTCATACTGTCCAATCTTTTCTGGCCTCCCTTCCAGGATGAATCTCAGAAATGGAAATATCAGAGCTTTCCCTTAAGATCTACTTTGGACTGCCCTCCAACCCAATCAAAGCGTATATCTTTCCCTCCAGCTTCCTCAAAATCACTGAGTCATTCATGCCCACCCTGTTCTGAATGGTGCCACTCTCTTTTCCAATCCATCCCAGTCTTTTAGATGGACTGTTGATTATCTCAGCATCAAGCCATTCACATTCTCTGGAGTGCTCAAAAGGTGGACAGTTTGCGTACAGGCTGCGTTTTCACACCATGCGTTTTCAGCCTCTGCCAGCCTACTCTGCTTTGAGATGGTCAGCCTCTTTTACAATTATAATTGTATTGTTTTCTTGTCCTTAGGACTTGTTTCTCCTCCCAAATGCTGCTTCAAGGGAGAATTCAGATCTGAGTTTCAGCCTAGCTTGGCCTCTTTCACAGTGTCATTTCCCCCCCTCAAGTCTCAGAATTTGTGGATGAGCCCCATCCTATTCATCCCTGGGTGTGGATTGTTTGGGGGAATGGTAATAGGGTAGCAGCAAACATTGTTTTTTAAATCTTCCCTATGTTTCCAGGGAGATGTTTATTATATAAAATTTAACAAACTTATTTCCTACCTTCTATCTCGGGGGTCTTCAAACTTGGCCCTTTTATGACTTGTGGACATCAACTCCCAGAATTCCTCAGCCAGGCACGCTGGCTGAGGAATTCTGGGAGTTGAAGTCCACAAGTCATAAAAGGGCCAAGTTTGAAGACCCCTGTTCTACCTGAACACCTGTTACTAAGCCTATGCTATGTTATCCTACACTTATTCTAAACAGTCTACAACAGGGGTTCTCAACCTTGACAACTTTAAGACTTGTGGACTTCAACTCCCAGAATTCCTCAGCCAGCTTTGCTGGCTGAGGAATTCTGGGAGTTGAAGTCCACAAGTCTTAAAGTTGCCAAGGTTGAGAACCCCTGGTCTACAACAATCTGTTTTCTTGTTGCTTGAGCTTACACCAAAGTCTTGGTCACCATGTAGCCATCTTCAAATTGTCTTCTGTTGCCGACAGCCGCTATTCTGAATTGCTGTTGAAGCATTGAATTTTGCAGTTTCTCAAGTCTATTCTGGAGTAAGAAAAAAAAAGGTACTTTACACCAACTACTGGCTGGAGCTTCTCGGTGTTGCTACTGGGCTCTGCTGCTCATTTCTGCTTTGCTGCTGGTTTGGTGAAGCCCAAGCCTGCTCCTCCTTTACCATCAATTTCTTGTTGAGCTGAGGCTACTTGGCTCCCTCAGCTGCAAAGCCTTCCTTTCTCTTCTCACACATGACGTAAATCTTCCTTCAAACACAGCCACACTAGGTGTGCCTGGTGTTCTCCTTTTGAAAATAAGTAGTGCAGTGTTCTTCAGGCTGCCTTAAAATCTTTTGGAGAAAACAGGGAAAAAAGAGCTCATGTTGGTCACTGCAAGGCTTTCTTTGCAAAATTCCATACCATAGCTCAGCCTGATCCACCATTTATATCTTTCATGTTTATTCAGACTTCCTTGGATATCAAGAACCAGCGCTCAACTTGGAAATATTTCTTGACCTGGAGATTCAACAATCATCTCAATAATAAGAGGACCTCTTGTGATGTACTTGTGTCTTACTTAACTCAACTTACAGAAATCTTAATTCCAATGCTTTTGAGTTTTGCTGAAGTCCTCAAGAGTCTCCTGGGCCAATCCAGCTTCTATAACATTAGCTTCATGCCATGTTGAAAGAAAAGAGATGCCTTTCCTTATTCCAGCGTCCATGCTTACTCCACACAGCAATCGTCCTCTGAGATATTCCATACCAGTAGAATGGATGTACCAGACAGCTACATGGGCACAACCTGCTAATTCTCTCCAGTAGTACAGACTGAATCTTTTTTTTTGGGGGGGGGGGGCATAGATCCTTAGGCCAACTGCTCTTTGATCATGTTATGAGACGTGGCCTTGCTCCAGGTATGAAGCTTGCTGCTCACCCATGTAGACCATAGTGGAAAAGAGATAATTAATCTCCCATAACTGATACTTTTTGAGTAGTCACCTATGAATTTATACAACCTGCTCTATTACCCTTTGTGCTTCCCAAGGGATTTTACTGATTTTTTAGATCTATTGTATAACTTTGGAGTTGAACAGGTTCAATGGGAGACATACAGGGACAAAGCTTCTCCAAAGTGAGAGCCAGTTTGCTCTAGTGGTTAAGGCACCAGGCTAGAAATCAGGAGATGGTGAGATCTATTCCGTCCTAGACACAAAGCCAGCTGGGTCCAGTCACTCACTCAGTCCAACCCACCTTCAGAGAAAGTAGAAAGAGGAAGAATATTTGGTATATTCTTCACTATGAGTTATTTTAAAAAATTAACAAATGTGGAATGAAAATCTAAAGATGAGCTTCTCAACTGCATAGCTGAGGCATGTTACTACCTGGACTTCTGCTGGCCTGCTTTTGGGCAGACAGTCTTGCTGTTCTATATTTCAAGCAGACCTTTGCTTGAACGTCAAGGTTTGAGATGCTACCATTGAGTTCAGACAGGGAGTTCTGGAGGCTACTGGAGCTGCCTTAGCCAGAGTGGGCTGATTGGCTTCAACACTGCTGAAATCCGCCTCCCCCAACACACACACTTCCAGTATTGTTATCCCTAAATGCCCCTATTCTGTATGTTGTCTGACTCCTAGGCAGCTGTGAATCCATCTCTTCCTGCTGAAAAGAGAAGCCCAGCAGAGGCATAGCAAGATTCTTGCTGAATTGTGGAAGGAATGGCAAAACGTCTCTTTGCAGAAGAGTTTTTAGTCTACTCTAGAGCAGTGATGGCAACCTTTTAGAAACCGAGTGCCCAAAAACCGCCCCTGTCCAGCCCTCACTCTGCCCTCCTGCCCTGCCTGTCACCCCACCCCACCTGCCCGCAGGGCCACCCCCGCCTCCACAGCCCACTGCAGATCGCCCAGGTGGCCCTGCAGCGCCATGGCGGCCACGCCCTCCACTCACGCCCCACAGCATCAATTGCACATGATAGGGCGCGAAGGCAGTCTTGTCCCTGCTGCCCGGCTGCCATGTCCTTGTCTGTGCTGCTCCACACAGGATATGCCTGGGGGCGACTCTCTGGGGGGCTGCTGGTGAGGAGGGGGCTGCAGGGGGAGGTGGGGCTGGGGCGACGGCGTGCATGCATGCCCACAGAGAAGACTCTGAGTGTCGCCTCTGGCGCGCGTGCCATAGGTTCGCCACCACTGCTCTAGAGTGTTGAATTTGGATCAGAGAGATTTAGGATAGATTTTAGATTCCTGCGCAACAAGTCCTCAAAACAGGTTCATGCTTTGGTAATTATGGTTTAATGACAGTTTATTGAATAAATAAATTCTTAATTGAATTTGCACAGTGTTCTAGGTCATAAACCATGCTTCACAGATCACATTGGCTTGGTCCAGACAGCATATTGACTAAGCTGGAAACAAGCCATGCAGTGGTGGGATTCAGCCAGTTCGCACCACTTCAGCAGAACCAGTAGCTAATTTTTTGTTGCCTAGGCCCAGAATGGACTTCCGGAAGTGGCAACCACACAAAGAACCGGTTGTTCACATATTTGAATCCCACCACTGAAGCCATATTATAACTTAGGGCAATATGTGATCAAAGTCACTACTTCACTGCCTTATATATCTGATTTATTATAGAAGACAAAGAAGGGAAAAGCCATTTATTCAGAGGGTAAAGATAAGCAATAACCTAAAATATGAAAAAGGTGACACAACGCTAGAAACAGGTATATCTTTCCGTTTACTACGACCATACCATATTAAACTAATTGAAACCGGCATATATAGGATTGATGTTTTAAATAAGAACTTTACTTCAAGACTAACAGTTCTTTCAGTTACAAAGTTTGCATAGCAGTGTCTTTTTAACCATAGCATAAGAGAATATGTCTTAATCATTGGATTTTCGCTACCGTTTCTATTATAATCTCATATCGATGTTTGGATAGCTGTTAAATCTGTTACAGGTATTTTGGGGATTCCTACTGATTGGGCAGAAATTATCTAAATCAGCTACTTAATAACAAGACAAGCTTAACATCAATAAACCATATATTCCCAGCAGTTAGTTGTTACAGTCTGGGAAACTATACTTTTGCTGCTGAGTGCTACTGCATGCAGAAGGACTGGCCTTAGGCAAAGGCAGTTTGAGATAAGATGTGGGTTGCTATGTCAATATTATACAGATGCATAGTCGGTGCCAACATTGGTAATGATATCTGTGGTTCATACTATTTAGAGTTATGCGCTGAAATAACCATTTTCATGTCTCCGCCATCTTGTAACAATCTTGAGAGAATCAGGTCCCCTTTCCTGGCAACCAAGTGGAAGTTGGTAATCCAATGAAAGTTACTTCTACATGTTGATTACATATATTCAACTTTTTCCTCCGCCCTCTCAGTTGACTTTTTGTGGTGTATTGCAGTATTGTGTTTAAAATATGTGCAATATTTGTATTTTACAAATCTACACATGCCATTCCAAATGTAACTAAAACTTCAGATTGTTAGAGTAATCAAGCAATAATTTCTCTTGGGCAATTACTATTGAACAGAAGCAGAGAACAAGGCAAACTGCTGTGAGGCCTTCGTACGTAACACAGAACAAAATGCTAAGCAACAATAGACTGAGATGATCTAAGGCAGAACTACGTAAAATCAGTATAATAAATTAAATAATTGTACAATTGTCTTTTGATATCATGATTTTATTTTATTTTTGTTTCACATCACCTAATGATAGGAAAATCCCAGAGCTAGCAATAGAACTGTGAGCGAACAAAAAACTGGAAAACACATAATATATTCAGATGAAATGTTTCCAAGTCAAGTGGAGATCAATCTGCAAACAGACCAAATTTGTTTGCATCAGAGCTGTATTAAATTGTATCACTTTTAAGGATTTTTAGAGACAACTTATCATTGGAAAATGATGTACATGTACTTTAAATAAATTGAATGTAATAATGTGTAACAACTCCTCAACCATTAAAAAAAAAGTTTATTCAGGACAACCAGCATAAAACATTATCCAGTTTAACCTTTACAAGACTACAAGGAACAAAAGAATACAATTCCATTGAGAATGCTTCAAATCTGAATGTAGTATATTTTTAGCTAGTGCAATCGTCTTTAAGAAAGCAGTTTCCTCTTTGGCTCTTTTGCTTCCAAGCCTTTCCGGTCCTCAACTTCGATGTTTCAGATACGAAAGGTAGACATTCCATCCCAATGTCATTACATTCACAAACAACACTCGGTATTTTGAGGGGAGATATAGAAAATTAAACGTTTGAGCTGCTGGCCAAACAGCTAGCTCTGCCAAATAATAGTCCCAGAATTTATCTCTAAATTCATCAATGCCATCTGCCAAACTACGGCCTTGAAGCAGTGCCATGATTATGAAATACCAACCTCCGAAAAATGGAGCAAAGGTCTGGTCGATTGCTACCTTTGTGATGACAACCTGAAGTTGTTGAACTCCTTTTCTTGGGCTTATTTTGTCTATCCATAAATACCAGTAATGCAGGAGTGGTCCCGTGCTACATCCAGTGACTAACATGCGAAATGTACGATCAATATCCCACTGTTTTTGCTTTTTCCTTTGCTCCAAAGACTGCTGTATTATATCTGCAACTCCTAGTAAGAGTCCAGAGCTAATTGTGTTGACTATTAAAAGTTTGCGACCACCAAAAGCATATATTTTTGCCACCCTGGTCAGCTGTCGTATAATACGGGAACGCATCTCATTTTTTGTTATTGTTGTTCTGAATTCTTTCTTTTCCCAGACTGAGAGTGCTGTCTTCAGGCACTACTTTATAGTAGCTTCATAGAGATTATTAAGTAGATAGCTCAAGATAAAGAACAGAAGACAAATCCATTTAAAACTAGCATGTAGAATGAGATACAGGAAATACATCACAATATTCTAGTGAAGAACTTTACTTTGATGCCTTATTGTGATGTCACTGCTGAGCTTCCAACATCTTGCACTTAATGGAGAAGAAAAATCACATCAACCAAACAGGTACCTGAGTATTTGTTCTTAGACCACGCATGAAGTGCAATTCGCAGAAGGGGAAACTGTAGGTCTTCTTAGATCTTGCTTGGTTTCAAGGACTCGTCTTTTTACATATGCTACCTAACTGCAAAAAAGGGTGGGGCTTCAAATGCCTTGGTCATGGCCACTGTTTTGATGTCATTGATCTCTCTTGTGGGCACCCCTGGGATGCAGTCTTTGGAAAGAGCAGTAGACCTGCTCTTAAATAAGGATTTAGCATTCTTTTGAAACAGAGCTAGATTTGTGATTAAAAAACTAAGGTTGCTGCACCAAATCTTTTTGATTTAAATCCAAAAAGAGAGCCAGGTGCTTCTAGTGTTTACCAATTTTGTGCATTGCAGTTTCCCCACTTCATGGATTTCTTCCATTTTTATTACTCTGCTTGAGGGCAATGCCATTTGACCCATTCCTCCACTACCCTGCCTACTCCAAGGCAATTTCCTGATACTTCCAGCCATGGCTACTTATTGTGTCCTGCTACATCTGTGAGCCCAGTTGATTGGCTACAATGGACTAGGAGCAGAGGTGGGAGCGCCGCAGCACCCTTCAGAAACTCTCCTGGGCAACTGTGAGCTGTCAGTTGGGGTATTTCTGAAAATAGGCCCACCCTAATTTTGAAAGAGCAGTACAGCCACACCTGAAAAATAGCTTGGCTGACCACCACAGTCCTGGACATGTAGGAGGCAATTCTTCCAGTGCATGGAAGATACCTCCATGCCCCCTCTGGGCCTGTGACCTATCAGCTGGTATATTTCTGAACACAGAACTTTTCCTAGTGTTAAGCTTGTGTTCAACAGTAGCTGAACAGCCTGTTAGACAGCTTGGTGAGTAGACAGTTCAACCCACCTTTCAGCCATGTGTATTTGCCAAGGTCTGCCTCCATACACATCGAAGAGAGCAACAGATGGTGGTTTTTCCACTACGGGGGATAGTTGTGGTAAGAAGAAACAAAGCCAGGTTGCTTTCCTTAAGTTGTCCTATATTATTATCACACTATTCTCTTTTCGGATAAGCAACAGAGTGCAGAAAAGTCACTAAAAATAATAAGCCAAAGAAATCAAGGGTATGAGAGAAAAAAAGAAAAAGGCTCCTTGCTTTTCTATCCTTACCAAATGCCCTTACTTCCATCCTGTACTTTATACATTGCCTTTTTAAAAACACAATAATAGAGTTGAAAGAACCTCAGAGGTCTTCTAGTCCAACCCTCTGCTCAAGCAGGAGACCCTATACCAATGATGGTGAACCTTTTAGAGACCGAGTGCCCCAAACCCGCCCTGCCCCTGCCCCTGCTCCGCCCGCCCGCCTGCTCCACCCCTTCTGCCGCCATTCCAACCACCCGCAGGGCCACCCACCACCTCCACGGCCTGCCGCAGATTGCCCAGGTGGCCCTGCAGCACCATGGTGGCCATGCCCTCCGCCTGTGTCCAATAGCATCATCTGCGCACAACGGAGTGCAAGGCCAGAGTCTTGTCCTGGCTGCCATGTGCTTGGCTGTGCTGTTCCGCGCGGGAAGCGCCGGGGGTCGACTCTCTTCTGGGGGGCTGTTATGAAGGGGAGAGGCAGGGCTGGGGTGATGGCATGCGTGCCCTCAGAGAGGGCTCTGAGTGCCGCCTCTGGCACGCATGCCATAGGTTCACCACCACTGCCCTATACCCCATTTCAGACAAATGGCTGCCCAGTCTCAAAAACCTCTAGTGATGGAGGACCCACAATTTCTGGAGGCAAGCTGTTCCACTGGTTAATTGTTCTCACTATTAGGAAATTTCTCCTTAGTTCTAGGTTGGCTCTCTTCTTGATTAGTTTCCATCCATTGCTTCTTATCCTACTTTCAGGTGCTTTGGAGAATAGCTTGACTCCCTCTTCTTTGTGGTAGCCCCTTAAATATTGGAACAGTGCTATCATGTCACCCCTAATTCTTCTTTTCACTAGACTAGACATACTTAGTTCCTGCAACTGTCCTTTGTATGTTTTATCCCCTAATCATCTTTGTTGCTGTTCTCTGCACTCTTTCTAGAGTATCAGCATCTTTTGTTGTTTAAACTTCTTGTGTACTCTTTTTCAGGTTCTCACCAACTCTACTGAAACACAATTTTTTCTTTCCCTTCCCCTCAGTCTGATTATACACTCTTCTTATTTCTGTTTTGCAATTGGATCATCATTTGTTCTCTCTACATAGCTAAACCATCTCAGTGAATTTCTTTCACATTGGTTACTTATGAATATTCCTAAGCGAATACTCATTTCTGTATTCAGTCTACATCCATTCAACACTGAGTCATTCTTTAGCCTATCCATGCCTTTCTGAATCTGTTAAGTCAGTGGTATGTGTGCTATTGTACTACTCTTTCTACGGGGACTCCTGATGTTTATTCATACCACCTCTTCTAGGCAAATGTGTAGGCAGACCAAGCACCTTTTATGTACTCCTTCTATTAGATTTAAGCCCAGACATCACCTATAAGATGGCAAAATTTGTCTCTGAAGCTATCGGGGAAAAATGGTGTTACAAATGCTATAAAAGTGGACTGTATGCTTAGATTTAACTTTGCCACTGTTCAACCTTGTTTTTTTTCTTTTCTCTCTCTCCTTGTATTGTTCCTTTTATAATTGCTCCATCAATGCACACAATGTACACTTAAGATTCAATATACATAAAAGATGTAGCTTCATTCATTCATTCATTCATCTATGAATAACTCTGGGTAGCTTACAAAAATAAAAACCCAACATAACAAACAATAAAAACAATAACTGCCCACCCTAGCTGCAGACGTAACAGACAGGATTGGCCATTGGGAGCAGGTAAATATAGTTGAGTGTGAAATTACTGTATATTATGCATAAGTTAATACTGGTTTATCACAACTACTACTTTTTCATTTGCCTTCTGTACAAATCCAGAATTTGTACATGTTAAATGTTAAATATACATTATAGGAGCAGAAGTCAAAGAAACTCTTCTATTGGCAGTGGGTACAAATCAGTCTTGTGTTTGGAAAAAATATATATAATGAAAAGATTCTGTCAGTTTTTGTAGTTGTGTCATCTCCCGTGCCTGTCAATGGCATTGACTTCTTTAGACAGCACGGCCTCTTCAGTTCTTACTTATCTGTGGTTGCCTAGGTAACTAACATGCAGTCTCAGAAACAGATTCCACACAATGGCAAGAAACCAAAACACTGAAAAACACTTTTTGTACTTTTTAAAAAAATATTAGACATTATAAGCTGTAAAGGTAGCATTCCATGACAGTTTCTGATGGAAGACCAATGGAAAAAAATGATGGGATGTTACCTCTAAATCTTTGTCCTTGTGTCTATCCTACGGAATAGTATTACGCCTGAGATCCAGATGGCCCCAATCCTACCTGTAAGCCTTTGAAGACCTGGTTTCCACAGACACTGGATCAGTGGCCTTCTGAAGTCCCCATAGATTGTTTACCTTTCATTGCTGAATTGCTTAATGGCATAATTTGCTGCTTGCCTCACTATATTTTGATAGTTTTTTAAATAGTCTTAAAAGTTGTTTTAATAGTGTGCTGCCTTATGTGGTACATTGACAGGTTAGCTATCTAAATTAACTAACTAAATACAATGTTCTGCATTCATTTTTAACAAGTTTGAGACAGTGGCTGAAGGTCAAATAGGGTTGGGTTGAACAAATCTGTTTCGGACTTCAGTTCATTTGGCATTTAGGCAGGTGTATGCAAAAGAGATTGCATTGGTTGTAGTAGCAGATGGCCTGTTGCAGATCTGGGACTGGAGAGTTCAGCCCTGCTGGACATCTCTGCAGTGATGACAATGCAGGATGCTGCTTTGCGGTGGTTCTTCTGCTATGTGGTTTTCCATCACATGGGATGGAGTTGGAAGAAGTCCAGTCTTCAAGCACCCTGGTGCAGGGGGCCACAGGACTTAACCCTTAAATATCTGTATGAGGCCATTGAAGGAGGTTCCCTCTGACATGGGCTGAGGTTTCTTTAAAATGCTGTAGAGCTCCACCATGGGCTGAACAGGATATGCAATCAGAATTGTGTGAAGAGGGCTTAATTCCAGCAAGACTATGATTTGTAAATGCGTTAGCCTGATTTCAGAGTTAGTGCATCATCGAATCTAGATAAAATTTTGCTTCTACATATAGAGCAGGCTGCAATTATATAGGACTGTTATAACTTAAGTATGTCTTTCCCTTCCCCATATGGTGCTGCTGGTCCTTTTTGTTTTCTTCTTAGCTATTTTATTGTCTCCTTTGAATGGTGTATAAATTATATACTACTAAATTCTAGTTCTTGTAACCTTTAATTGGGTGAAATGGTGCATCATAGGACAACAATTTTTGAACCAAGGTATCTCCGATATATTAACTTACAGAATGCATCCTAAATCCAGAACCCATGACTCCTGTCAAATCAAAACATGGCAAATTTTATAAAACATTTTGTAACAAAAAATTACCATAAAATAGTTTATGACGTAATACAAACTTCCATAAAACACTTCCTGTGATGTGATAATTTGGAACTATGCTGGGCAATAGCAATAAGTAATAAGCATCTGGGTATTTTGGTGGGTCACAAGTAGATATAAATACTAAGGTGATTCTGCAAAACCAACCAAGCAGCAAATGAAGCTACATCAGCAGAAGTATAGCATCAAACACAGTGTTTCTTGAAGTTCAATGTTGCTCTCTGTTCTTCACTGGTCAGACCACATTGCATCCAGTATGGACAACTAGATTTTGGAAAGACATTGATGAACAGAAGCATGATTTAGAGAACAATCAAAATTATAAAATCCCTGGAAGGAGAAACTTAAAAGAAACCGTGGGAGTCATATGATATGGTTAGCATGGAGAAAAGGAACCTTCAGTAGACAATAACTAAAGGCTGTCGTGTAGAAGAGGAAGTAAAATTGAATAGAGTTTTTTTTAAGGCATGACAAGAAGCAATAGTTTAAATTACAACGAAGTCATTTTTTTTGTTTAACATCAGGAAACATTTCCTAATGTTGCTGTAAGGATGGGTTTCTTTCTTTGGGAAGTGGTGACCTCCTTCTCCAAAAGAGGCACCTGCATTAGTAGTGGATTGCAGGCTTGATTGGGTTTGGATTACATGATCTCTGACTCAACCCTCTACGGCTACCTCAACTTGGCCCACTCCCCCAGGCCAGCTCGCCACAGGACTACATGCCACAGGACAAGAGTTACACCAATATCAAAGAAATGGTGGAATAGAATCATTAAAGAAAGGATGCCAAAGGAGCGATAGAACGAAACATGAATGACAAAAAATAAAATAATTTTTAAATTATATTAAGTAATTGAATTGTTGAATTGTCCTGTGGCGAGTTGTCTTGTGGCAAGTTGGTCATGACGAGCTGTCCCCTGGCAAGTTGGCTATAGCGAGTTGGTCATGGCGAATTGGCTGTGGTGAGTTGGCCAAGTAAGTTGTCCCATTCCACCCTTCAGGCCTTACCTTCCCTGTTTTTTCTCCAGGATAGTTTTTTTTTTACACGAACCAAAAACAGATTCTTGTAGAATACAGCAGGTAGAGTGTTATTGGGAGGGAAGCTCCCAGTCTTCCAACCAGCAGGATCTTTGGTGGCGAATTCTTGCAGTTATAACCTCAATACATCTGGAAGGAACCGGCTTGGCGGTAAGTTATAAGAAGTGTCATGGCTGTGTGTCATGAAGGTCCGTGAATGGGTTGTTTACTGCTAAGTCTTTCATCCATGAAAAGGAGAGCCCCTCTTTCCTTTTCTTCCTAAGGGAATTGCTTTCAGATTGAAGTCCTGAAAGTTACTTCCATGCAATGTGCATTTTTGTGTATGAAATACGGTAAAAATGCTGGCAGGTTAGTATTTCTAGTTGCTGATTCAAACTTTCTAATCTTGGTCCATGTGCATTCCGCTGATGCCAACATTCTTCTTGGAACAGCTGGTGTTGCCTGCTGATTCCTTCCCAAAACTTTTACATGTATATTTCTAAACATTTTTGTAATATAATTATTGCCCGAAACAGTGAAATTCTAAAGGCAAGCATTTTTTACATGTTTCTAATTGCAATTCTTGCTCGTTACATTAAAATTGCTGCCATGTCTTTAAAATGCGTGTGTTGCCATAGTATTGGTTTAAATCCTATCTCTCTACATTTGGTGTATTTATTAAACTATTCTACCTTACGGTTTTGAGTAGTAAGAGAGAAGAAAATATGAAAGCATGACAAAAGGAAGATTTGGCCAGGAATTCCCCCATCACCATCATTTTTTAATTTTCTTTTTAATCTTTTCTTCCTAACAAAGAAAAAAAAAGGAAAAAAACATAAGTGTTGGAGACCATACGTTATCGAAGAAGGAAAAAAAAAACCCAACACATAAAAAGTGCTTTAAACAAAAAGTGAAGGAAGTATGACAAAGAAAAAAAATCATGTCACTGTGCCAATAAACTGTCACAATCTATATACTACTAAAACTCTCATTTTTGAACCATGGTATCTCAAGGGGGCTAACTTACACAATGTGTGCAAAATTTGGGATCAATGACTTTGTGAAAGTTGGGGCTGCTTTACTGCTGCTGGGCTGATGTGTTTCACGTCTGCTGGGTTGCTGCGTTGGTCCCATAATGCTAACTTTAAATATTCCATGACAGTTTCTCAGCCACTTGCACAATCCCTCAATCCTTCCCCCACCCAGCAGTAGCCACTTAACTTCCTGTTGGAGGGAGAGAAAAAGAGAGAGAAGGAGGGAGGGAGGGAGGCATTTTTGTATTGGCATTTGATGGATTAAAATGCTTCTGTGACTTTTGCTAAACATACAGCATACAGCTGTCATATATTTCAGCAATTTATGATACATTTCTGTTTAGCCGTGATGTTAACTTTACTTTGAAAGCAATAACTTTTGGGGGATTTTTGGCTTGCTAACAAGGGTAATGAAGAACTTCTCTGTTCTATGGATGATACATAAAATGGTTGTGGTTCATTTTTAATTAATTATTTAACAGTAGAATTTTTGTGGTGGCAAGAGTGAATGGATTTGGGAACATTTATTTTGGCCCTATTTTTCCTCTGTGTGTGTGTGTGTGTGTGTGTGTGTGTTTTAAAAAAATCTATCACAAGAGTCATCAGAGCATCATTTTATTCTGTTTTTTTCTTTCAATATTGTATTCCATACCACAAACCAGAAGTGGTTTTAGAGTAAACAAGAAACAGGAAGCAAGAAACTAAATCATATGAGAAGGGATTAAGGAAATGATATGTTTTGCTTTCAGAAACATCTGTTCAAATTTAATGTAATTTATTTAATTTAGGCACTACCCAACTCCAAATAGCTTCTGGGTGGTATACAATAAAATCAACAGCATTAAAAGCAATAGAATACAATAACTATGAAAAAATAACAAGAAATAACAACTGATGGCAGATCTGACTAACCACACTCACAGATGCACCCTAATCCAAGGTAAATTGGTGAGAACAGCTTTAAGGCTTTCTGGAATGCCAGCAGAGTGGAGGGTTGCCTGGAGATCAGGGAAAATGGTATTCCAGAAGGCAGACGCTAAAGTGGGGTCCCATAGAAAAGACCAAAACCTGGTATTTATTACACCAGTATACAGGATTAGAATAATTGGTTTAAGTCGCAATAAGAGGCATTCGGCCATGGAACCATACAACCACAGAGATGGGGCTCTGTTTGCTTGATGTTTTCAAATAAAATTTCAACAGTTGTCAGTCAGGAATGTTGTAATCTGGATTCTGCAAAGCAGTTCGCGTGAACTTGATGACTTCAAAGGTCCCTTCCAGTCTGATGATTCAGAATGATATGGACTAAAAGGAAAACCATGTGTACCACTGCAAGAGACCATGAAGAAAATGAAATTTAATTTAGTTTGATGTTAACTAACTCTCAGCACAGATAGTATAATTATTGATGGCATATTTAATAATTTTCTTGCTCTATTGAACGAAAAATTAAATGATAATAAATTATATGACAGTAGGGATAGAGAAACATCTTCATTTCTCCACTCTTACTGCATCCACAGATAACTGCCCTGTGACATTGCTTCAAGTGACAGGAACCTTCTTTGGCATGGAGGACTTGGAAAATCTCTTTCAGAACTGTGCAGAGGAAATTTCTCAACACCTGTCAGACAAAAGTCACTCAGATTCTTTCTCAGTTGGACACTGGCTTTTTTGCAGGTCAGAGGAGATAACTAGAGAGGGGTCTTGCCCCATTATCTGAGAATGGTTTGAATCTGTTGGACCTGAGGAAGTGCAGAGGGCTGTGAGCTCAGCCATCTGCTGAGCTAGCTGGTTATGGGCTAGCTAGTTAAAGCTGCTTATGGGGATGTTGTGTAAGGGGGTTCTAAAAGTGGTTACAGAAAACAAAATAATAGAGTTGGATCTTGGAGCTCTTCTAGTCCAATCTCCTACTGAAGCAGGAGACCCTTTACCATTTCAGACTAATGTTTGTTCAATCTCTTCTTACAGACCTCCGATGCTGGAGCACCCACAACTTCTGGAGGCAAGCCTTTCCATTGATTAATTGGTTATTGCTTCCTTGAGTGAGGGATTGTTCGTTCACATCTTAAGAAGGCTTTGGTTCATTCCGCCCTCAATTGCTGGACCCCACACTAGACAACTTCCATCTAATACCTTATATCCGTTTTTTGGGGAAGGCGGTTGAGAAGGTGGTTGTAGCTTCAGAGGACTTTGGATGAAGTGGATTATCTGAATCACTTTCAGTCAGAATTCAGGACTGCGTTAGCAGCAGAAATAGTTTTGGTTTCACTTTTGGTTAATCTCGTGTGAGATGAGATGGGAATTGTGCATCCATCCTTGCCTTACTTGACCTTTCTGTGGCTTTCAATATCAACCATGTATCCTTCTCAGTCAACTTAGAGGATTGTGAATATGTGGCACAGGATTGTGCTGATTCACCTCCTGACTATTTTATATGTATTATTTTTTATTATATTGTATGTTACCCAAAGTCACTTTCTTGTGAGATGGGTAGCTATACAAACTTGGTTAAATAAATACATAAAGATTACCACTGGATTATAATTTGGGGATGAACTCTGGAAGTTGTCTCAAGACTCTAAGGAGCCACAAAAAGTCCTGTTATCTCAGATTGTCTCCAAAGAAGCTCTCAGAAGTGGACTTTCTTCTATATTACATAACATTCCTTTTCTCCTTCATGGCCTTTGCACTCTGTGACAGATGGGAGATGAAATTCAAAGACAGAGCAATTCCTTTTCTGTTTTCTTTAGCTGTTGGACGATTGAGTTTGCTTAAGAGGCTTTGAAGGGATTTTGTTGGTTTGTGAGCTATTATGATGCCTAGCAGTTGAAGATAGTGGGAGAATTACTCTTTTCATGGGCTATGTTCTAGTTGGCTGCATTAAGACAGATAGGACAGGCTGAACACATAAAAGGCTAGTATTTAAGAATCATTGAACATTAATAATGTCTTAGATGCTGAACAAATTTACTGCACAGAATTAAGGGGAGTACTTCCAGTCCTCTATATATGAACATTTTATTTTATTACACTTGCACAATTGACAGGATTGCTTCGTTGCAACCTACAAAAATTTACCTTACTCTTAATAACTAAAGAATCAAAACTGTGGTACATAAATCTACCTTACTCTTAATAACTAAAGAATCAAAACCGTGGTACAGAAGGCACAATCTGACTCCAGTTCTGGAAGAAACAATTATCCATAGTTTATCCTCACCTTAAAAAGCTAACACTCGGCACTCTTTACTGCAGTGATATTCCTGTTAAGGAATAATTTGGGATAGGACATAGAACCCTATGAAGGAATATGTACAAGATACAGATACATGCTCCTGTAGACCTGTGGCAGGGATGGTTAGGTTGGATGGTTTTTGAAGTACCCTTAGATCAAGGCTAAGGAGCTAGGGATTTGGGTGCCCAAGTGCATGGGCCACTATGAGGAGTATTCATGCTATCTGGCAGATAAAGGTGTCTGGATTTGCTTAGAGTTGGACCCTCATTAATCAGGTCTAAATGGGTTGCAGTCTTGTAAGGTTGTCTGAACTGAGTATGAGTCTATGGCTCCTGATGAATTAGATAAGGTCCTCCAAAGTTTGGCTACCTGTTTATTAGATATTGACCTCTTTTGCTAAAGCATATCTAGAGGTGACCAAGGATGGTCTATTTGAGGGTCTATCCTTTTGTGGGAGGAGGTGGTCCCTCTGGCCTTGAAGGAGGAGGTGATGTGCCCCCTTCTCAAGAGGCCATTACAGACCCCCCATTCTAGAAAATTACTGTCCAGTTTTCAGTCTTCCCTTTGTGGAGAAGATTGTGGAAAAAGTGATCCGATGGCAAGTATAGAGCACCTTGGATGAAACGGATTACTAGAACAGATTTTAGTCGAGTTTCAGATCAGGATATAATGTGGAGACAGCATTAGTCATGCTTATTGATGACCCTTGGTGGAACCAAGATGGGGATGGGGCATTCTTCTTTCTACTCTTTGATTTCTCAGTGACTTTTGATACAATTGATCATTATATCCTTCTAGACTAGCGGCATGAGCTGCCAGTGGGGCCAGTGTTTCAGTGGTTTTCTTCCTTCCTCAGTGGTCATTTCCAGTTGTTGCTGACAGGAGGGGAGGGATCACATCTGCAGCCCCTCATTTGTGGATGCTTCGGGTCTTGATGCTCTCCCCACTCCTGTTTAGCATCTACATAAAACTTTGGGGTGAGGTCATCTGTCAGTTTGAGGTTGGTATCATCAGTACACAGATGAGACCCAACTGTACAGCTCAACTCCAGGCTGAGCAGAGAAAAGTACTAATGTACTAAGCCAATGCCTAAAGGCTGTTCATGCCTGGATGAAGAGAAATAAATTTCAGTTCAATCCTGAGTAGCTGTGGCTGCTTAGGCTCCCTGGATTGGAGGTATTTTCACCCTTTCCCCAACCCTTCAGATCTTCATTCATGACCTGTTACTTTGCAATTACTCTATTGCAAAGTTGTCTACACAGGGCTGCTCTTGAAGACTAGAGGGCATACAGTAGATGGTCTAAAATGCAGCAGTAACAGGTACTTGTTACGTCCAAGCCTCATTGGTTTCCAGTTGTTTTCTAGGTGTAATTCAAGATGCTGGCCATCACCTATAAAGCCCATCGTGGCATAGAGCCTAGTTATCTGCAGAACGACCTGACTCTAATTGTTTCTGCTCACCCAGTATGTCTGGGCAGAGTGGATGCACTCAAAATCCTCTCAATTAACTGTTGCCTTCTTGTGGAAACAAAGAAGTATGCCTTAGTTATGTCGTAGCCTGGTCTTCTGAAAAAGGTCCCTCCCCCAAGATTTTTATGGCACCCACTCTCTTAGGGTTCCAGAAACCCTTAAGATCTGACTTTGTTCTAAGGCTCGGAGTTAATCCATTGGGGAGTCCCTATTGTATTTTTTTATTGCTGTGGCTATGTATGAGCTGTTACAGTATGTTCTGTTGTTATGTTTCAAACTGGTTTAATTGTATATTTTAATATGTTGTAAGCTACCCCAGAGTATTTTGGCATAGGAAGATGATGAGATCTGTATGATCTGAGAGAGTATGCTAGTTGATTTGGAATAAAATCTCAGAATAGCATGTATAAATGTTCCCTGTCAAATATTATTTCTTCTAACTACATCCTTCTGTCTTCTATGTATTTCATTTTGCGTGATACTCCTTTTGGATCCCACTTCTGTGAGCTTCTACTTCCATGTACTCCTGAAAATATTTTGTTTTGAAAAGGTTTCCTTAAAATCATGCAGTATTTCTAAGGACATCTTACCTGCTCTGTTCAAATCCCATTGTGAGCAATACAATGGAATCTCTCCAGCCCAAAGATCTGCTATTACAGGGTTTTGTTTTGTGTGGGGTTTTTTTTTTACTAGCCCATTCATGCCTCTGAAAGGAAGTTACAACTGCAGTGTTTAAACTTAAAGAGACTGTAAGTAGTAGTATGTTGGAAGGTGTTGAATGAACCGCTTTCAGAACTTCTGCGGATCTCAGAACAAAAAGAAGAGAGAATGAATACCGATTTGGAATAAGGTCTCTCTGTATATGGAGACAGCAGACAAAGGTTTGCTTTTGAGGTGGCTGGGAAGTATATACAATTAGTGCCTATCATAAAATTATCATAATTAAGATTCTGTACCGTTTACTGCTGAATGATCTCTTTGAAACACTGCTAGGATATGTTATGAACAGGAACATTTGTTAGATTGGATGGTCTTTTTGTTTTTAGTACCAAGAGGTCATCAAGATTTTAAAGTACGACTTCCTGGCAATTTGTGCAAGTGCCATTTTAAGTTTCAGTCTCAAGTAATTTTTGATCAGTTGTTCTCAGTAAGTGGGGTTTTTGAGATCCCATCTGCTAAGCTCCTGGGAATTCTGTATCAACAAGTCATTCTAAAACTCTCAAATAATGAAATGTGTGTACTTCTTTCAAGCACCTCAGAGAATAAAGGAACACATTAAAAGTTTTAATTTATTGACATACATTTTTTTTAGGTTTGAGACTTGTTCTGACCTTGATATATTAGGCTGAGTTCTAGCCCAATTTAAAAGATAAATGGAAGCATCCCTTTCCATTTTTTTTTAAAAAAACTTTTGAATGAACAAAGATGTTGCTTCTGCATGATCTTTGAAATATGCATGTTCACATCATTTTGAGTACCTTGAATATTTCAAAATATTCAGATCTTTGAGCCCACTGCATTTGCTGCAATACACATATGCTTTGATATTGTTTTGATTCATGCACTGGTCAATGTAAATTATGCACACTGGATTTTATTCAAAGACATTTTGTGACTGTATGAGAAGAAGTAACAGACGTCCCCAAAGTGACAAGAACTAGATCATTACAGAAGGGTTTGAGTGTTTCCCTCCCACCAGGATCTTGACAGATCTTGGGAGTTGCTTGACAGTGAGTTGGGTGGCATATAAATTTAATAAAAAAAATATAAATAAAATATTGGTTGAACTGCTGCTAGCCAAACCAAATTCCCTTAAGACTCCAAAACCCATCTACTCAATGGGAAGTTCAGTTTAGCTTGAAGTGTAACTCTTGTAATTCCCAAGCAAGATCAGGGTATTTCAATGGCATTGTGTAAAATTACTGTAAGTCTGTCTATAAGGACTATTTAAAAACAGTCTTGGGTGCAATTTTGGCTTACATAGCCATTATAAAGTTTGTTTATCCTGGGGCAAATGAAATGAAAATGCCCTCAGATCAAATGTGACTGTTGATTACTGCGGGGACCTATTAAATTGATGGGTGTTCACTGTCCATAGGGCAGTGGTGGTGAACCTATGGCATGGGTGCCAGAGGCGGCACTCAGAGCCGTCTCTGTGGGCACGCACGCCGTCGCCCCAGTCCTAGGCCTTCAGCTGGGTTTTATAAAACCTTTTCGCTTTAGGCCTCCTCCACCGTGTACAAAAAAAAGAAAGGTTCAATCAGTCAATCAGCGGGAAAAAAAAGATCTTGCAAAATTGGAATTGATTGATTGAACTTTTTAGTCCCACCCAGTCTGCCGTTACCACCGCAGCCATGCCCACCCAATGGGCCATGCCCACCAAATTGGCCACACCCAGCCAATGGGCCACACCCACCACTGGGTGGGTGTGCATAAGTGCATAAGTGGGTTTTGGGTTGCAGTTTGGGCACTCAGTCTCTAAACGGTTCGCCATCACTGCCATAGGGGATAAGGGGGAAGAAATGTCTATATGAAGATACAACTGTGCAAATGCTGCATCTTTCATACAGATATCCTGATGCAAGTACAAAAGTAATGGCATTCCCACAATTAAAGTTTGGCATTACTGCAGATTGCTGCAGATGCTGCTCATTCAAGTAGTAAGATAATTTTTTTTGGGGGGGGGAAGGACCACCTCCAAAACACACCATTCAATCTTGTTGGTGTGTATTGGAGAAGGACTACTGAACCACTACAGCAACCAATCAGAACAGGTTAGTAAAAGTATTACAGAAAAGCCTTTAGTTTAACCTTCTTCTAAATTCTTAGAAGCTTTACAACCAATTAACAGGATTTTAAGATGTCCATCTGAGTAGAGGGGCTACTTAGATCTCTCCCCCCCCACACACACACCAAAAACATTTTGCATCATATTAAAAATGACATTAATTGCATAAAATACACTATATCTCATATTGGGTATAGAACTTTGAAATAAGTCACAGGAAGCAAGCAATTTCTTACACAAATCACTCCAAATTCATGTTTTCAGTTAATCAGATCATTCAAACTAATTTTTCTTCCATTAAATGAATTTCCACTCAGGCAGGTCTTGCTGTAAAATTGATTCCTCTTAAATACTGCTTATGTCATCTATCATATCATCGCTTCCCTCTAATTAAGCCTCATCCAGTATC
>NW_015386804.1:109053-225442 GCF_001527695.2 Protobothrops mucrosquamatus
GGACAATTAGCCCACTGTCTGAAAACAAACTGGCCACCAGACCCATAATCTCTAGGCATGAGTTTGGATCATATATATGCTGTGTATTAACCACTTTAATGTTTTTCTTCAGACTGCCTGGTTGACTGAAGCTACATTAAATTGAGTCTGTCTGTTAATTGCGCTTGACAACAGCCCTCCCAGGGCCTTAGAAGGATGTTTGCCAAACATAATGGTGAATATGGGTAAACTGGGAAAGGTACAAAGAAAGACAATGAAGACGATCAAAGGACTTGATCCAAGTTCTACAAAAAAAATCCGGCAGTCAAAGAGAATGTTTAGCCTTAAGAAGATGGGATGAAGAATTGGATGAGTTAGGTTCAATAGCATCTTATCTGGAAGAAGACCAAGATATGTTTTCTGTTACTTTGGCATGCAAGGCTGGAATAATGGATTTAGCTTAGAGGAATTTTAGAAAGTATTTCTACAACAGTAAGAACAGTTTGACGGTGGCTTTTCTTCACTTGATGTGTTCAAGAAAGGATGACGGACACATGAGGAATGCTTTAATTCTGATTCTTGCAAAGAGCAGGACTTGGGCTCTGGGCTCTGAATGGTATCTTCCAACTCTGATTCTAAGAAAGTGTTGGCAAGCAAACCAGGTGTTCTATCATGGCTAGTGCAATTCCCGTAAAGAGCTTCTGAAGGATACTTCCTAATGGAGTGTTTCTTAATTTGGGCAAGTTTCAGATGTGTGGATTTCAACTTTCAGAACTCCCCAGAGCTGAAGTCCACACATCAGAAACTTGCCAGGGTTGAGAAAAACCACCATAATATTTTGTTTCAATGGAAAAGATGCTCATATGTTATTTGAAGCTTCATTGAATTTATAAAGTGGTTTCAATCAGATGCCTCTTTGATGTTTTTACTGTGAGATTATTATCCAGTGTTCTGATGAATTTTCTAACTATTTTATTGACAAAATTCGTGTAGCTCAGAGGCACACAGCATGAAGTACTGGATGCTGAACCTATTTCTGTCTGTTTGGATTTGATTTTCCTGCCTTCATTGGTCATGAACACACTGGGTATTCCTTGTGGTATTTCTATTGCTAGCAGAAAATTTCCAGAAGGTGGTGAAGGTTAATTGTATCAGTATTATAATGAAACATAGGCCCTAAATAAGTTAAATCTTGACAAGGTTAATGGTTAAGCACAATCATTCATAAAATTAAGCCTTTCTTGAGCGTGTAATTTATGGTGCCTGGAGCAACATATTGCAGAGGTAGCCAGGAGTGCCTTCCATCAAAACCCATCTTTCTTACTTTTCTAGAGCTGAAAACTGACACATATCCCAATGCAGTGCTCAGTGCGTTTGCTTGAATATGTGTTTTTCAAACATTTGAGTGTTAGGTTGCTTCATCTGTTGCTTCAAAAGGACCTCTTTTGAAAAAACTCTGAGGAGCCATATTAAACTGTAGGGCTATGTAGCACTTTGCATTCATCCGCCAAAAGATGTTTCAGAGTATTCAGAAGTATAAATATAGCATCTGACTATAGCATCTTAAAGTACCTGCATCTTTTCTTAGAACTGCATGATCCTGGGGAAAGATGAGGCTACTATAAAAGGTTGCAGATATGTGCTATGTTCATTGTACTCCTATATCAGACATGTCAAACCCGCGACGTCACGTGATGTCTTGCAACGTATCGGGCCAATTTTGCCATTGCCGGCAATGGGGTGGGCACGGCTTCTGGATGATGCGTCCAGCCCACGGGCTGGCAGTTTGACACCCCTGTCCTATATAGTCAGAAGCACTTTTTGAAGTTTGAATCCTAACGAGTGCCAGCCCTATTAAAAAGTGCAGTGACATCTGATTGGGAAGTTCATATATTTTTTATCATATACTCATAGACCTGTAAGATAATATATTGTGCAGCTGGATTTGCTGATCACACTAAACCATAATATCACTTCTTTGATTTTGACTCTGTATTACTGTTTGACAGCTTGTTTATTGTTTTACAGATAGATGCATTACCAATTCCTGAATGGCTCTTGATGGCCTACCAAAACATACAAAAGTCTTAAAAAATATACAGTCAGCACAATAAAGAATGAAACCCCTTAGTAAAAGAAACATTAAAAAACCTCTCTTGGAATGTAATAAACTGATGACAAGTCTCATCTCTAAGCATAGTTTGGTCTCCAGTGTGAGCTTAGCAGTGAAAAAACAGATTTATCTACTCATTTGAATGTATTAAAAAGGTGTCTTGAAGATCTGAGAGTGCAGAGAAGATTATATACCAGAGTAGGAGGTCCTGCAGATAACTTGGGAACAAAGGCATGCAAGAGTTGTTGAATGAACTCTGCCATTGTGATTTATGTGATTAACTGTGTTTTACTGTGCTACGTGAACTCAGTGTCATGCAGTTCGTACTCCAAGCGCTTGTGGAAAAACATGTTTTATTCTATAGTTGTTCCTATAAAGTTTCCTTTCCTTTGTGGCTTGCAAACTCACTAATGTGCTCGGTGCTTTAGGCACTGCATGACTTCTCTTTGCCCTTTCTTTTAAACTGGATTTGTTGCCTAACCCTAAAATAGGTTTCTAATGTTTTCATTGGCCAAACTTAGCCAGATTGGGGTTATCAATAAATACTGCTAAATAATAATGAAATAATTGATTATCTATCTATCTATCTATCTATCTATCTATCTATCTATCTATCTATCTATCTATCTATCTATCTATCTATCTATCTATCTATATCATCTATCTGCTTTAGTAGAATAAATGTCCCTGTCAAAGAATGCTCAGATCACATGATGCTTGGTAATATATATATACCAGCAGGAAGATTTGAGAATATTATTTAAATGCACAGACTATTTTAAAACACACTGCTAAAATTCACTATCCACACACATGTCTATTTGGAAAAGTAATTATTTTCCAGATAGACGTGTGTGGATAGTGAATGTGATAGCAATATAATGGAATGGGAAATATTTAGTTGCATATATGATTGTTTCAGAGAAGTAGTGTAGTAAACAATGCAAATAATTTGATCCAAGTGAATGTGGGCCATTTATTATATATTTGAGCTAAAAGCTTTGCTGCAAGTTGCCTATTGGTAGATCTTTTACTGCCTCCCTACATTGCAGACAAAAAACAGGAACCAAATGCCTTATCTTCTCTCTCCCTATCAGTATCAGAGACTTCTCAATTTTCATCCCTGCCATCAGTTGTCAGTAAGCTTAACGTGTTTGGGCACTGGAGCAGGTAGCCTTGGTTGAGCAGTGATAAATATGTCTGTTCCCCAAGATAGTACATGGCATTATCTTTGAAAGGAGAGACTTATTCCAAGCTTCTGTTGATAATTCAGAATCAGAGTTGTCTTCTGTTCCACTCCATTTGTCACTATCTATAACAGAGCCCTTTGATCCAGAAAGACTGTCTTGGCTTTCCAGCTGCAGAGTGACAGCCTAGAGGAAATGGGCACATTGTACTGGACTTTATGGAGAAAAAGAGATTTAACCATTTCACATTCACATAGACACTGACTGCACTGTTGTGGTAAAGACCTGATAATCAAATCTACAAATGAAGGCAAATCTGGTACTGGAAGCAAATGTACTCTATTTGTTGTCTTCTACACATCAATCCAGGATAGCCTACATCAAAAGAGGGAGAGTTTTGCTTTGCTGATGGCAGTCTCATAAATTTGGTGGCATCTCTGTGTGACAGAATCCTACTCACAGACACATCTAGCTGTTGCCTGTTATTCCTTATGACTTTCTGGAGATTATAAAATAGACTTCCAAATGCATCTGCTTTGTATGCAGCTCAGGGCTATTTTAAACAGCCTAGAAGAGACTTTCCAGACTTGATTTTCCAGCCTCCACTGCTTCAATGCATTGTAATCTCATGCTGTTGTGACCGGCAGATGCATATTCTGTCTTTCCCCACAAAAAGTCAGTCAGGAGCATACAATTCTCACCCATACTATGAAGTTGGCAAGGTTGAAATGTTGACTGACTGAGCCGAGGAATTGAATCTTCACTGAAAATAAGTCTGACTCTGTCTGCTTTCTAATTCCACCACAAGAATACCCCATCCACCACTTTCCAAATGTATGATTTAATATCTCTACCTGTAATTCAAGGCCATCCCATATCTTGTGGCAGCCAATGCAAAACAGAAAGCCAAGCAAATACAACTTTGAAAGGCTTTATCTATGGGTTGTCATAGCTGGGATACACCTAAGTCATCAGCCAGACAGCACTTAAAACTTTGTTGGAGAAAATCTGTCTGTGTGGTTGCTAAGAGTCAATACCAACTTGTGATGGCACATCATCAGAATTTAAGACTTAGAAAGTTCAACGAGTCTGTGACTTGCCTTATAACTTGAGCTTTGGGGTCAAGCAAAAGAAAGGCACAGCCAGAAAAGCTGCCCATAACAATCCATGATTTGGGGGTGAGAGAATTCCACAAGCTGGTGCAAATGCAACAAGAGTGATAGGAACCAAGACCTAGAGTTGCTTTCAACAGAGGGCTGGGGCCTCTTAAATAGACCCAGTGGTGGGATTCAGCCAGTTTGCACCAGTTCGGCAGAACCGGTAGCTAATTTTTAGTTGCCCAGGCCCAGAATGGACTTCCGGAAGTGGCATCCACACAGAGAACCAGCTGTTCACATATTTGAATCCCACCACTGAATAGACCCATTTGCTGCCATGGTTTGATTAGAAGTATTGTTGATCTTTCAAGAAGTGTTGATCGCTTTGTGAGGCGGGAGATGGATGGGGGCAGTCATAAAAGGTCACAGAGTCCTGAGAAAAAGGAAAGATGTCCCCACCTTAATTTTGTTAATATAAGGCAGGCAGAACAAAATTTGTCAGGCTTTCAAGAGTCTGTTATTCTAAGAAAGAACATTCCTACAATCCCTGAAGTGCCTGCTTTTTTTACCTGGGCTTACTCAAGGGGCTGACATTGACCCAGAAAGTTTTGTGTTACTAGGAAGTCACCTTTCTACATAAACAGTAGTAGTTTAGCCAATAGTTGAGGCTGCAAAAAAATAAATGTAATGAAGCATTTCACAAAATAAGCAAAGTCATCATCAGCAAGAACTGGACTCAAGCCAAACTGGACAATCTTAATTGGAAAACAAGGAAATTAATGACTATCCATCATGCACTACATCTGAAGTGACACTTTCAGATCATACATACCAGAAACAGAGGTGGTAGAGAACTATTGTAGATAAAACAAACTGTGGGAGAAGAAAAACATTGAATCATTACCTCAGGAAAAATTTGGAAAATTATAAAGAAAAACTCCTAAAAAAACAACAAAAACTAAATTAAAATACAAGAATGATGTAATTCAAAGTAGGATAATACCAATAAAAGCAAAGATCTCCATAATCAGCATACACAGGATATTGAAGAAAAAGCACATCAACATCTAACAAGATTATGTTTGAAATCTGGAACGCTTACAAAAGAAATTGGAGAAAAAAATCATGGCTGCTCAGAAACAAGTCCACCAAAGCCAAAATTGAATACATTTCCAACATTGCCAAATGCCAAGCTTGTAGAACTAAGAGTGAAGCTGTAGATCATCTTATTAGCCTGTAATAAAATTACAGGGTTGAAAAAACTGTCCACTGAAATTTAGGTGGAACATTTGGTGTTATTGTTTGCCAAAACCACCGGTAAGATGTGCCTGAAAAAGTTTTGCAAAATGCAATCAAAATGTTATGGGATTTCTAAACTCAAGTAGGTAGGCCAGGGGTAGGCAACCTTGGCTCTTTTATGACTCATGGACTTCAACTCCCAGAATTCCTGAGCCAGCCAAGTTGAAGTCCATGAGTCATAAAAGAGCCAAGGTTGCCTACTCCTGAGGTAGGCACTTAGAACATAATGCAACAGAAATGACTTTTACAGAAAAGAAAAAAGTTGGGTCACTGATATGCAGCCCTGAAGAGCACCAAAATTATGAAAAACAGCTGGAGAAAATAGCAAAATGTTATGATCTACAAATAGAGAGTGACAGATTTTAGAGGGAAAAGTCAATTCTCATAGTGATTGTACACCAATGAAAGGTAACAGATTTGCTTCTTCTGAAATACTTTTTGCTAAGGATGAGTGTGCCTTAGAGTCAGTGCCAAATGACTGGCCTTTACACCCCCAGAACATCATGAAACAACCAACAATCTGGCTGATGAGATTACACAAACTGATAAGTTGGCTACTCTGGCAGCCAATGTAATTCCCCCCCCCTCAAGCTGGAGAAGTGAAGAGTAAACAGGATGAGGCAGATGAACAAGAGGACAAGCCTTTAGAATCATGTAAAGAAAAATTGCCCTGAAACAAAAAAAAAGGGAAAAAAAAGAAAGGCTACATGTGACTGTCAGGGTCATAGGTTTTTTTTCTCTGTAATGGCTGTGATTGATAAATGCACATAAGATACTAGAGAAAAGAAAAGTTTCAACTCTGTAGAATCACCTACAATTTGGATGGATGGATGGATGGGGAGGGGGAGGAGAGAGGGAGGGAGGGAGGGAGGGAGGGAGAAAGGAAGAAAGGAAGAAAGGAAGGAAGGAAGGAAGGAAGGAAGGAAGGAGGGAAGGAAGGAAGGAAGGAAGGAAGGAAGGAAGGAAGGGGGGACCGTGGGGTTTTTTCTAGGTTTGGCAGAAGGTACTGCTGGAGTGTGAGACAACCAGATGTGGAGCAGAGAACGCAGGGGCTGGGAGTGCCAAGAGCCAGATGATCTATGTCTTAATCAGGTAAGTTTATTTTCAATTGTGAACAAAAGAAAAATTAATTATAAGCTTAAGAATTTAAAGAATTTGAAACAAATAGCAAAAAGCCAAACAAGATTTTGATCTAAGAAAGTTATAAATGGATTAATATTAATGTTTACTGTAAGGTTTTGGAATAACTGTAAAAAATAAAGAATGATTTGAAAAAGGATGCTTTATTGGATATACAAAAGAAATTGGATGAAGTTTTTAAAAATAAAGGGGAAATACAAATGATAAATCAAGAGAATGACCTGGAATATGTTTTCTTCTTGATCCTACAAAAAGAGTTGTTAAAGCACTGAAAAAAAAACTGTGATGAAATAACAAAGAATTGAAATCAAATCCTACAACAATATTTGATTAAATTAAAAATTAAGACAATTTAAAGTTATAAAAGGAATATAAAGTTAGTTTATTTGATGATGGTTAAATTAAGATATTTTTTTTTTTGCAATGTTCTGGCAATTCTTTATGGACATTTTGCTGACAATAGGTTTGAAAAGTTGATGTTTTATGGATTTACTAATAGACAGGAAGACCTGGAGGAACGTTGTCCATGGGGTCGCGATGGGTCGGACACGACTTCGCAATTAACAACAACAAGGGATGGAATATTGGAGGAATAGATATCTGTTTAATCCTATAGAGAGGTGAAGAGTTATTAAATATGTTTATACTTATTGTATGAAAGTTGAAAGTCTTTATATAGTTTTCTTTTTCTTTATTCTTTTCATTTCCTTCCTTTTGCACTTTTTATTCTTTTCTTTCTTTCACTTTATTCTTTCACTATTCTTTCATTTCATTCTTTCATTTATTCTAAGTTTCATTTGTATTCATTTTACTAATGTAATTAACATTCTTAATAAAAACATATTAAAAATATGAGTATTGACAAAGTTGTTTCAGTACAGATCTTAGAAATCATATTGATAAAGTGCTTTGGGGCAGAATATAGAGCCATGCTAACAACTGTAACCGAAATGGTTATAAAAAAACTTGAGTCCATCATATAAAAGGCATGGGACAAAGATGCCAGCTAAAATCAATATTACTCTACCTGAATAGTGAGGAAGCTCAAATGTCAAGAAGACATAAGTACCTACAAAGAAACTAATGGGAAACATCCCTAATTTTTTTTTTTTTAAAAAAGCAAACATTATTAAGGATTGTGAAGACAGAGGGGAAGATAAACCTCAAGAAATTAGCAAATATTCTTGACAGAGAAAATGAGTCTGAAAAAGGCCACCACAGTTGTGGGAATAAGGATGCTGAGAGACCAATCAGCAGTCTTAAAAGTCAAGACCTGATCCAGAGGTCCCAGTGCTTTCTCTCTTTACAGAAGGCAATACTTTTGTTTGACATTCACAACTTCACAAATAAGCTAGGGTTCTTTAATTTTTCGAAGCCAAGTAGCTATCCAATTTGACCCCAAAGTTCATTTCCTCCACCTTATCAATTCTTTGTCCTCATTGGCTGTCTCCTTCAGGAACAAAACAACAGCGGATTATCTTCTTCTTAAAATAATCAAAACTGTACAACAGTAACACTTCCTTCACATAAAGTTACTAGGAGCTGTATTTGCTCTTTAAAATATCTTAATGCCCTTTCCTATCCCCACACCCAAAATGCTATTTACACATGCCCTCCTTCAAATCTATAGTGTCATCGAACGGACATCCAAAGCAAACAAGGATGTCGGACATTTATACCACTTTACAATGCCTTGGTAAGGCCACACTTGGAATACTGCATCCAGTTTTGGTCACCGGATGTAAAAAAGATGTTGAGACTCTAGAAAGAGTACAGAGAAGAGCAACAAAGATGATTAGGGGACTAGAGGCCAAAGCATATAAGGAAAGGCTGCTGGAATTGGGTATGTCTAGTTTAATGAAGAGAAGGATGAGGGGGGACATGATAGCAGTGTTCTAATATCTCAGGGGCTGCCACAAAGAAGAGGGAGTCAGGCTATTCTCCAAAGCACCAGAAGGCAGGACAAGAAGCAACAGATGGAAACTAATCAAGGAGAGAAGCAACCTAGAACTAAGGAGAAACTTCCTGACAGTGAGAACAATTAACCAGTGGAACAACCTGCCTCCAGAAGCGGTGAATGCTCCAAGTGGTGAATGCTCCAACACTGTAGGTTTTTAAGAAGACACTGGACAGCCATTTGTCTGAAATGGTATAGGGTTTCCTGCCTGAGCAGGGGGTTGGACTAGATGACCTTCAAGGTCCCTTCCAACTTTACTATTATTATTATTATTATTATTATTATTATTATTATTATTATTATTATTATTATTATTATTATTATTATTATTATTATTATTATTATTATTATTATTTTTATTATTAACTTGCATCCTCTTGCAAGGTTAGGAGTTTTCCCCTCCAGTGATTCTCCTGTTCTTCAAGATAACTCCCAAAATACACCGAGAAGGAATGTTGAAAATGCTGACTCTGCTACCCAAATAGCAGGTGCATCCCAAACATTTTTCATCTTGCTGTGGGTTCTGCCCATTCTCTAAAAGAAACAGGAAGGATTACAGGTTTCTCAAAAATTTGCTAATCCTTCTTCTTCCATTCCTACTCTTCATGTATCTCTATGGAAACTGCTGCTGTAGCAGACTCCGTAATATGAAGAATATGAAGCAGGATTTTAGATGTGATTAAAAGATCTGATCAACATTTCATTCAGTTTCTAATACAATTATTTGGACAATTGTAGGCTGGGAAAATAGCAGGATAGAAACCTGTAAACATTTGTGTATAAAGTATTTAAATCATTTACTTTAACTTCAATTTGGGCAACTCAAATCCAACATGACATTTGCAGAGGGTCAAATTATTTTGAGAAATGAAAAGAGGATTGAGTATATTATAATTCCGCTGTTTCCCCGTTATATTGATTTTTATGTTAGGAAACCATTTGTTTCCTATATTAACCCGATAAGGCAGACCAAGGATTATAACTATCCAGTCAGGAAAGGAGATGAATAATCATCTCCCTGATCTTATCTTTCCTGACTCAGTTGTTGTTATTCTGGATAATCTAAACAAGGATTTGTGGAACCTGAAAAAAACAAGAAATTTGTCATCTCATTTCTAATTTGTTGGACTCGGGAGGGGAGAGGAGAAGTACTAGATAAATATCCAACATCAGATAACAGCAGGAAGGGCTATTCTGCCAACTTAACTTCTATAGACTCAACAGCAAGGGAAACATCCTTCTTAAGGAGATATTATGAACACAGTTGTGGGTTCCTAGCAATGAACTGCTAACAGTATGGTCTTGAAATTCAAGGAGCCCTAATAACAGAAACGCCCCATCAGATTCCAGGGATCCACATGGAGAGGTTGTATCCGTTAAAGTGTGACAAATGCCAAAGTTTGAAATTGCTGCCATGGGATATAGCTGGCTGGAATAAGAAGAAAGATTGGGAGTTAATATATTTTATTGATGTATGGATATGATTTCAAGAAGCATGGAACCTAGCAGAAATTAATGTAAATGGCTATGAAGTGTATTCTATGCGTGCCTACTCAGTTATTAGTAAAGGTATATCTAAGGCAGGACTAGCATGCTGTATTAGGTTGGCTCCAAATATAAAATCAATGAAATTGCTCGATTGTTTCAGAATATTTAAGTCTCAACCTATTTTGAATTTGAAATGTTTTGCACTTATCCTACTAATTTTTCAAGCATTGCATTGAGTTTTATTATAGTACATAAGAAACAGGGAACACACAAAAATAAAAAACCAATTCATCAGGACAAAAAAAAAACTGTGATGCATTTTATTTGTGACTTTTCAAGAAATGAAAACAGAAAACAATGCCAGGGAGGCCCAGCAAGGTATAGAAGGGAAAGATGTATTTTGCCTAAACTACCTGACATCCTGCATTTATACCAGAGAGAATCCCACTTCCACCCAAGCTCCCACACTGGTTTTGGGGCTCCTAAGGAGGAAGCTTCAGGGGAGTTATAGAAGAATCAGCAAAAAATATCTTACCTTCTTTCTCCCAAGGAAACCTCCGCTGGACCCACAAAGTTTCCAGAAGCAGAAGGAACAACTGGGTGCAACCCTTCTGTTGTATTTTCCCAAATGCGTGCAAAAAGAAAGATTTTAAAGAATTTTACTGGAATAAAGCTGTTTTTTTTTTCAGACTTTCCCACTCGATTTCCATTGCTTCAAATAAAGAACTGACAGGGTTTTAAAAACAAACAAATATATCGTTCCATATAAAGAACCAAACATAAAACCAGCCATTGAAAGACAAACTAATTCTGCAGTGGTACTTAACTCAGTGCATATATTGACTTTAATAGGCCAGAAAGAAACTTTTTACAGTCAGTAAGACAAAAAGTTAAGCAAGCTGCTAGCTGCTGCTGACATTTCCTTGAGTGCAGCTGACTGACTGCTGATCATTTCCTAATAGTCTGATTGATGTAATGCTCTTGTTGACTTAGCTGAGGTAGCTCATCGAGGTATGTACAGTATAAGGAACCCAATTTCTAGAAAGTGAGCAAACAAGAACAAAAAAGGTTTGCTGGCAGGGGAAATGCAACTTCAAAGGAATGCAACTTCTCCAAGTCACTGCCACCTGGAAATGGGCCGCTGGAAGGCTGTGGAAGCATCCCCCAGCCTCAAATCTGGGTGGCAACTTGGAAAAGGCCGTCGGCACATGGATCGGACCTCCAGAGGGACACAGAAGTGTCCCCTGGCCTCAGATCCAGGCGGCAGCAGCCTGAAAAAGGCCTCAGACATCCTGATCCAGCATCTGGAGGCATGCAAAAACATCCCCTGGTTCTGTTCTTTGTTGCAGAGGCCTAAAGTACCATGAGATCACACGAGATCAGCATCATGAGATCTCACCCCACTGATCTCCTATGATCTTGCGTTACTTTAGGCCTCCTTGATGACTCAGGGCACAGCACAGAGGCAATGCAGTCAGCTGGCAATTCAAACCGCCCTTTAATTGCTCCAAATTTCCCCCAAATGCTCCCATGTTTCTGGCAAGCCTCCAAACAAAGGAACACACACACACCTTCAGTCGCCTCTGGCTGCAAGTAGTTTCACATATAGTCTGATTAGGAGAGGAATTTACTCAAGGCCACGGAGATAACAAGGAATGATACATACATCATAAACCTAATGAGTCTGTGTGAATACACGCTTGCCTGAGCAGTTTCAAAAGGGAAGCCAAAATACAGTTCAAGATCTTTGAACATCCAAGCAATGTTGTCAGCTAGTCCAATGGTCAGAGTTTCTGGGTTTCCAAGCAGAAGTCACAGAACAAGAGATCAGCAATAACACATACAAAACTCCAAGGAATCAGTGTTTGTTCCCGACAAATGCCTCTCCCCACAGCATCTCCTTAAATCTCAGTCTCCAGGTGTGCCTTGTGGAGAGGGGCGGGATGCTTTACTTCTGAGTAGTTGAGCCTGCCTACGTTGTTCCCTCCTTCTCTCCACTCTCTGTGCTCTAGGATCAGGTGGAGGTGGACCTTGCTCATCGCCTGAACTCTGTCTCTCCTGTTCATCCACTCCCAATCCTGAAGGGCCCTGGCCTGCCTCGGCCTGCTCTTCCCCACATTCCTCTGAAACCACAGAAATCTCTCCCTCAACCTCCATAGGGTCCCATTTCAGCTCATTTTCCTCCGCAGATTCAGGCTCTAATGGAGGCATGACACCTCCATTCTCTGCAAATGCACCAAAGGCCTGGAGCAGCCGAGAAAGCGAAGGATCTCGAGCTTCACAGCGTGAGTATTTAAGGCCTAGTGCCTAGGGAGACCAGGGGCGGGGATAGGAAGGGAGGGAATAACCAGGGTGAATGTTGCAGAGCCTCTGCAGTCGCTCATAAGGGCAAACGACTGCCGTGGTGCTGCAATATTTTTAATTTTGGGACTTGCTCGTAAGCACTAGGAGGTGCTTATCGTGTAACTTCGAACAAGCGTTAAGTGAACGCTTGTAATTTGGGGATTAGTTGTACTGCTGGCTGGTGTTTTCTAGGTGTTTTGCAAGTGTCCCTTGGCTCTAGCCTGAGCTGCTGTGGAGACTTTTGGAATCTCCTAGTTTCAGCCTGAAGCAGAAGAAGTTTATTTGTTACAAGGTTGTTGCTGTTCCTTTAGAGGTTAGCATGGCTTCAGGGCTCTGCCTCTCTGCTCAGTTTGCAACTGCTTACACAAACAAGCCACTTCTACTCATTCTGTGCCTCCATTTGCCCATTATTTACAAGCTCTAGTTCCACCCATCCATTAAACTAGATTCTCCCTGGAAATCTTGTGTTTTGTTCTTATTTGCGACTTTTGCTTGTGGAATTCTCCTTTCTCATTTTTCTCCAACACACACACTTGCAGAGGGCAATTTTCATTATCTCAATATCCACTGAAAGTCTGAATCTGCCAAGTGAAATGTCCAACTCATTTTTGTCCTCTCTTGCTGATAATGTGTCAGAAAGTGGAAGAAAGAACAAGGGGGAGGCTGGTGTCTGCCATCCTGAATTAACCCCTCATCATCAAGGAGGAGTTGGTTGAAAAATACCTTTTCGGCATCTTGGGGATGGTGGGGGAAGTTTTGTCCTTGAATTCATGATATCAGTGGAGAAACTGAGGAGTGGCATACAGAAGAACAGCTTCTGACATATTCTAAAGCAGACATGTCAAACACAAGGCCCGGGGGCCGGATGCGGCCCGCAAAGTGGTTTCATGTGGCCCGTGAAGCCATCCTGGAAACAGTGAGGGAACGGCCCCCTCTGCCTTGGTCCTGGCCCAGGCCAGCCGGGAGCCAATGTACAATTTTGTGGTGGCCATCTATGCTGAAACGCATTCAGTCTTAGCTCCACAAGGCCATCTGGAAACAGCAAGGAACCAGCCCCTGCTGTGTCGGCCCAGCCCCCTAGGTGCATGCTGGGGAGGTGTCACCCTTTGTGAGGAATGAAGAAATGCACCATGCCTTGGCACTTGCCCCGGTCCCACCCCCTTCTGCCAGAGACCCTCAGATCTGTCCCACTTCTGCCCAGGCCCCCACAGGCACCATTGACGCGAACAATGTAGAGCTGGCCATGCCCACCCAGTAGGCCACACCCACTCCATCCACGCCCACCCAGTAGGCCGCACCCACCCTGGCGACACCCTGAGGGCAACCGCAATGCTGATGCGCCCCTCAATGAAATTGAGTTTGACACCCCTGTTCTAAAGGAAGATGGGTCAGATTCAGTGGTTTGGAAGAACACAACCAGGAAGAGTGGGAAACCCTATTAAAATGCTGAAGGTGTAATTTGCAAAGAATTTTCACAAGAAAGAAAAGGGGGAAGAAATTGAAAGAGGCCACAGGGGGTGCAGGCAAAACTTTCAAAAATGCCAAAGAGTAAAAAGGAGATTTACAGATTACAGGAATGAGAGGAGCATGATCGAGAATGTGTGGTGGTCTCCAAAAAACTACAGAAACTGTTAGACTAGCCCTGAAAAAAAGCTGAGGCTTACAAGAGATAAAACAGTGAAAAAAAAGTACTTCAGATATGTTGGAATAAAAAGGAAGGCCAAAGAGCAGCGGTTCTCAACCTATGGGTTGCAACCCCATTTGGGGTCAATCGACCATTTCATGGGGGTCGCCAAGCAAGGCTGTCCGCCATTTTTCCCCCCTTTTCCGGCGGGTGCCTTACCTCCCTTGAGCTGGGCCAGCTGGTGGTCGGCCTGCTCCGTCTCTGCCGCTTACCAGCTACGCCTCGGCCGGTGCAGGGGGCGGAACCACGCATGCGTGGCGCTCCCGGGCAGGGAAAGTCCTCGACTTACGACCGGTTGGGTAGTCCTCGACTTACTACCGGTTTAGTCCTCGACTTACTACCGGTTTAGTCCTCGACTTACGACCGGTTGGGGTCGCGGCATTAAAAAAGTTGAGAACCACTGCCAAAGAGGATATGGTGAGTTGATAATGAGTGGTGGGAAGGAACATTTATTAACACTGATTTTGAATGTTTTCTCTCAAAAGAGAAATGTAGCCCTAGTAGTCAGCATTATGCTATTAGGGGTGGGGAGAGGAATGGCTGCAGCTTAAATCAGGCAAGGAGAGAATTTTGCTATTTTAACTGAATTCATATCTCCAGTGATACATGGATTATAGTCTAAAGCAGCGGTCTGGGACTGCTTACCAAGTTTGCAGATGACACAGTGCAGAAAAGAGAGAGATAATATTCAAAAAGATACAGGTAGACTTAAGAAATGGATTGAAATGAATATGCTGTGTCTTAGCAATAGTCTATATAAAAGGGATCTGGAAGTTCTTGCAGACCACAAGTTAAACATAAGCCACAAGTATGATGCAGCGGTTGGAAAAATAAATGCGGCATTGGGTGCATTTACAGGACCAGAGTCAAGATCATGAGAAGTAATCGTTCCATTCTACTCTCCTCTGCTGCATCCAGTTCTGGGCACCAGAATTAAAAAAAATATAGTGATAAATTGGAGGAACTTCTGTAACAACTTAGAATAAATATGATAGCAGTCTTCAAACTTGCCAAATATCCCTCCATCATACTGTATATTGATAACACTACAAGAAACTTGGTTTGGATCAGGTGTCAGAAAGAAATTCTTGATTGTATTAGCTGTCAGCAAATTTATAAATTGCCACATTAGCTGGAGTTTTCTTTTATAAGAGATCTTGAACAGAAGTTGGATGGGCATCTGTCAGAGACTCAAATGAATTCTGTGGTATTAACCGTGGCTGTTTCGTCGTGTGTAATGAAAAAAATACCCACACATTATTAAAATGATTTCTTTTAATTAAAGTTAGTTGAATTACAGTACATACAGTAAAATAGTGTTAATTCTTTTTTGTAATATTAGGTCTCATTCAGAACAATTACAATTTTAGCACAAGTGCTTCGAAGAGTTCCGTTGTAGGAGTAGTATATAATATTAGATTTCTATGAGTATTTTCCTTTAACAATCAGAAAATGCCACAGATTTCTGACTCACAGCCTGAAGTTATTGCACATGTTCCATTTTGCCATGTAGTATTTGATCCATTAAGTAAACAAGTGTCTGGAAAAGACAGAAGAAATGCCACATGCAGGGTGACGGGGAGACATTGTGTGTATGAAGTTGCATTCACACACTGCACTCCCATAAGGACATTTCCCTCAGAGTGGTCACGTGCAAGGAACCCCATGTGTGAGCAAGGGCCACATATTAAAGACCTGCAAAATACTTCTAGATAAATAGACTAGCAATCAAGGGAACAATATTTAATGCTTTAAGTGAGCACATGAATATGTAATTGATGCAAAACACTGTTTAAAGCAAATTTCAGTTCATTTTCACATGCTGAATTTAGGATAAACAGAGCTCTGCCTTTATCAGATTATCTTATTGTGGTAAACTTAATAGGTATCAAATACAGTATTAAAATGTGTGTGTCCATAAAGCTATCGTTGACCTTTATTAAAATGTGTTGTAGTTTCAATCTCCTTTGGGATTAATACAGAACCCTTAAATCAGAATTGCTCTACTAAAAATCCCTAAATCTGTATAAAGTGCATTTGGAATACAAATTTATGGGGTAAGGAAGTTCAAAAATTGTCTAAAGTAAATCCAATATAAAATGGACCATTGTTTTTATTAAAACCCTAAAGATGGTGAAGAGGAATCATTTTGTTCAAACCGAAAAGTACTCAGTGGTGTTATTGATAGCATGATATTTTTTTCTACAGAACATGATTGTGTTATATCATTTATACAGGAAGGACTTCAGCTTTACACAAATAAAACTCAGGAGACTGGAACATTACTTGAATCCTGAACATTGTACAGCAGATATAGCAAAACCACAGGAGATAAAACTCAAAAGACAGCAACCTTTTTAAAAAAGAAAACAAAGCCAAATATATGAACTGGATAAGAGAGAACACCACAACATCAATAACATTAGGCTTTCTTTGTTTCTAAGCATAAGATTTTGAGCTAAACGTGATCCCCAAATCTTGAATGTCTAACCAACACTGTTTCAGTGTTTACTCAGAACTAAGTCTTTCTGTTTTCAGTGGGATTTTGTCTCTAGCATATGTGTGGCAAAACACATCTATGGGCATGTCTGTTGACTGCAACATGCTGTATAATGTATAAGGCAGGAGTCCAAAACCCAAACCTTAAAATATATTTCTAAAGTTGTCAAACTGTTATTACCTTACATTATTTGGACCAAATTAATTTAAACCAAAGAATCTGCTTCTTTTCTATGAACAAAGCATACCCTCAGTTTCAATAAAAGCAGTGCTCTTGTTAATGAACAAGAAGTGCTTTTATAATGGTAGTTCACCGTACCATAATAGGAGTTGTGACTCATAACTAGGAAAGTGTGACTTGGTCCAGCGTGGAATAGCCAGTTGCAGGTGGATCAGTTTGGGGGAAGGAGACAGGAAAGATCCCAGGCTATTGACCATAGGTAAAGGGGGGTAAGGAAAGTGCTGGGAAGATCAGCAGTGGTCCAGCATATAGGCAATGCAGAAGACAAAGAGAGGGAGGGAGGGAGGAAGAGAGGGAGGAAGGTGGGGTTCACTAGTTTTGCCCGATTCGCCTCATAAGTACCCTCCAGATTGTTTTTGACTAAAACCTGGAACAATCAAAATGTTCTGAGTTTTGGTTCTCCCAAAATACATTTTACCAAGAACCATTTGGCAAATCTCCCAAAATACTAAAGAATTGAAAACAAAGCTCTCTCTCTCTGTGTGTGTGTGTGTGTGTGTGTGTGTGTGTGTTTTGTGATGCACACATCTACCTATTACATACTGAACACTATTATTATTAAATGTCAAAATGCATATATAGTAGTTGAAACTTGAGTATTCCCAGTGCTTTTTTTCTAAAAAAAAAAAAAGGTGCCGGAACTCATACACGTCATACAACCCGCCTTGCCTACTCTACAAGGTTCCATCCAAAAAAGGTGCCGGAACTCCGTTCTGGGCATTCTATGAGAAAAAAAGCCCGGAGTATTCCTATACTAAAAGAAAATCATTATGTCCTTGAAGCGTCATGCTCCTCCTTGGGGATTTTCTGATTTTTGAACCCTGCCAAAGTCTCAGTGTCCACTAAGAGGTATATGAGATGCTGACAGTAAAAAATGTACCCACCCGAGCACAGAAATACTTCTTGATTTTAAAAAATGGGAAATTGTGTTTTGGACATTGCATTTAAACCAAGGGGTCGGACAAGCTCATGTTTTTGGCGCAGTTATTTTGAATGCAGAGATCTCTACTGTAACCAGTTGCATTTTCCCCCAATTATTTATTTATAATTTATTTATTTATTTATAATTTGATTTGTATCCCGCCCTTCTCCTCACCGGACTCAGGGCGGCTTAACTCTCACCTCTGTTTAAACCTCTCTTCTTTAACAACAAAGTGGTTGTTGCAAATAAACAAAACAAAACTTACTTAAATACAAAATGTAAACATACTGAATTCTCAATATCAAAGACAAAATAAATCAAAGCAGCATTTAATGAGAATAAAGGCTTTGCACTCTTTCCATCCCTATGCCCAGACTTAGACATGTCATTCAGATACAACATGCAGAAGCTTAGGTGCAATCACCATCAAGAAAACCAGTTTCTGCCTGCTGCAGCAGCAGCACCACCACCATTACAATCACAAGCTGGTCTGATCTTAAGTGATGCGTGAACTAGGCAGAAGAAACCTGCCTCCAGAAATAAGGGAAAACAGCTATGATTTTTAAAAGCTTAAAAGTCAACATTTGAAGCCTGAGTTTGAATCACAAAACTGAGCCAGCAAATATTGAAAATGAAATTGCATCATTTTGGGGGGTGAATGTGTAGGAATGTGGGTGTGTGTAACAGAAAGAGAGGGAGATGTAATGTTTTATTACAAAATAACTTCTAATATTCCTTCATTCAAGGAACCTTGTATTGTGCTGCCATTTTAGATGCTTGCTGTTGCTAGAGATTGCTGCATGCCAACACTGAAAGGCAGCCAAGAAGTGACAGGGTATGAAGCATTCATAAAGAGTTCCTTGGTTTTACCAAGAAAAAAATATATCTGCAAGCTGCTTCGTGGTATACATGCTTGGCAAGCGCCCCAGCCACATGTATATCATCTAAAAGGATCATTATCAAAGCAGAATTTGTACCAATTCCCCACCTCCATGCCATATGCTTGAAAAACATTTCCTAAGCCAGATCGAAAGACAGTAATACAATTTAATTATACTTTTGACATTAACAAGACAAAATTCAATCTGTACGTTTTTTAAAAATTTGCACATTTCAAAAAGGCAGCATTACTTATATTTAAGGAAAATCTTAGAAACAACTGCCACCCCCGGGGTTCCAATACTGTTGTACTTTAATCCATGTATCCTGCGAGCTTGCAGACAGAGGGCTAACCCATCACAGTTGGCATACAACAGTCAGCGCTGGTAAGATGGGGAAAACAAATAATACACAAAAGCTTTATTTGCAATTATTTTTTGTTTCTGTGCATCCCACAGGTGGGAGGAACAACGAAAGATATGCAAGTATTCTCAGCACAGGCCCACAAAGTCTTTGTTGGTGCGTGCTGCTACTCGCTGAATTCCAGTAATTGACAATGCCCTGGACAGTTGGGAGTCACGTTTTCTAAAAGCCAAATTAGAATTCTTTTAACAGAAGATGGTGCCAAAAGCAGAATTTTCTGGAGTGGAGGAAAAATAGAGCTTAACAGTACGTTCCTATTACCTGGGAGCCTATTTACTAATTCTACTAGATTGTGGGTTTCTGGACTGATGAGCTACATTTGCGTTGCACAATTAACCCAGCCTAATGCTATCCTCTCTGAATGTCTATAAGCCAGCAGCAGACTACCAGTCAGGCAGTCTCACCTCAATAAGTGACCATCACTTCCTGCTTTTTAAAGTCAGGTTCTTTATGTCCATTTTATCCTACATGGCTGCAATCTGAGCATTAGAGGCAGAGAAAGTAGAAACAAGAAAAATAATCAGGAAGTACCTAGAATGTGCCCTGACAGTGCAGCCAGCATGGAGACATGTTTAACCCTCTTTTTCACAGCCACGGTACAGGGCTGACTTGGAATACCTGGTTTAAGACACAACCACCATGGGATAGGTGGGTTAGGATGCATTATTTGTGTATTATTTATCTCTCCACCAGCACCAGTATTACTACCCCTTCCCCTCTTACTTCACAGCTAGTTCTCGATTTATGTTCAGAATTGGGATCAGAATTCCCATTGTTAAGCAAGATGGGTTTTTATGTGAGTCATGCCTGACTTTACAATCCATTTTTTTTTTGCCATGAATGCTAAGTGAATCATGGGGACATTAAGCAAACACAGCTTTCCCCATTGCCTTTGCTTGTTGGAAGCTGGCTGGGAAGGTTGCAAATGGAGTTCACCTGATCCCAGGACGCTGAACCACTGCAAATGCAAACTAATTGCTAAGCACCTAAATTTTTATTACATGACCAAGGGAATGCTGTAACAGTTGTTAAGTACGAGGAGCACTTGTAAATCGCTTTATGTGGTGCTTTTTTAGCTTCAAATGATTTCTAAACGAATGGTTGTAAGTTGAGAACTGCCTGTAGTTTAGCATGTCATGCAAACAGTCCTTGAGCTTGTGGGACAAAAGCACTAACACATACACACAAGCTCTTTCCTGTTCTTAACCCAAACTAATATCACAAATAAGCCCAATCATGTAGATTGCCATTTTATTAAATGTCTCCTCTTTTCATCTACAAGGTTTTTTGATTTGGGGAAGGATAATTAAACTGTATATATTAAGAGTGTTATAATTATGACTTTGATGGAGAGGTATGTTGACTCACTAGGAGGCCCTGTGACTTTGAAAAAGAATCTTCCTAGCTCTGGCAAGGTCTTTTGAGTCCTTTGCATTAATAGACTTCAACTTTTAGACATGTAACTCCTTCCCTGGGAATACTTCCTGGGTCAGAGGTGAAGAGAGGGAGAAGCAAGCAAGAGAACAGTGAGATGCCTTGTGCAAATATCAACATGCTGAGAAGGATTTCCTGCAGTACACTCCCAACAGTGAAATTATTGGTAGGAATTTTCAGGAAGGCTGGCAGAAAAATAAGATGAACGCTCCTATCTATAAAGGGCTTTTGTAAATCCGTTCTGAAATTATAGGAAGGTCATATTTAAAATAGTGTTTTTCTGTCCTAGAAAAGCTGGATACACATTTTTTTTTTTGGTCTTTGCAACATTTAAATTTTCCTGTTTTATACGAAAGCCTTTATCCACAGGAATGAAACCCCTCAAGGGGAATGATTCCCTCCTATCAGTGATTGCTCCAGATACTGAAGTAAACATGGACGAAATGCTTACCTTCATTCTCAGAGGTGTGCAACTCCATGCAAAGAATGACAACAAAAAGGGAGGGGGATGAAGTGAGATAATAAATAATGGAAAGCAGAAAGCATGCAAGCAGAATATATTTTACCCCATTTTATATTCACAGGAACTTTGCTGATGTGTCATCACGATAAATGAGTATTCCCTTCCCAAGATTTCATTTGGAATATTGTACCTGAGCAAGGTGTTATTATTTTAAAACATTTAAATACTGTATACCATATTCTCGTTAACAGCTCTGAATCCTATTTTTCCAACACTTCATTCAGTGCATTGTGTTAAAAGGAGATATCAAGAGAAATGGCAATAACAAACTGTAAGCGTATGTCAGGAGGCTGGTATGCAAATGGTAGCAATTTGCTACTTTGCTGTATTTTCTCATTAATAACCTAGGGAAATTAATTACGAGTTCTAATAGTCAAGCTTGAAAAGGAGCTGAATTAATATAGTTTGCCCGGTGTGATTCAAGGCTGTGCTTGACTTTAGCTCAAATCTCTGAGGTCCACTTTCTGTGTTAAATAAGAATACGTCTAAATTCCAATTTTTAAGCAGTGGTAGGCACTCTAAATATTAGCATAGTTATCTGCTGAAGAGACACTAACTTTGGCTCCTTGGAAGTCTATCTTGCATCCTTATTTTGAAAACAAAACCTTAAGAGTTAATTAAAAGAGTTTAAATAAAATACACAATAAAAATAAATGTTAGATTTTTATGCATAGGAAACAGATTTAAAGGAAGTTTTTTTTCTTGGACTTAAGCAATATGCAGTTTGTAAGCTTAATACACAGCTGGGAGAAGTACAAACCGTGAACAAATTAAAGAAGCCACAGCCCCACAGAGGCTAAGCTGATGTAGCCAGCACTGGATCCAATATCAAAGACCTCTTCTCGTTCCTTAACAATTTTCTACAAGTGAAAAACCATTTTGTCACAAGCAGTAGAAGATTTCACTCTTTATTTCTTACAGATGAGCTTGCCAGGTTTTTATCCTTACATATATTGTCTTGCATATCTGATGACATATTTGTTGAATTGTTTTTAGTCTCACATGAATCTTTTTCTGTATCTTCCAAATGTTTGCAGTCTTGGCTAACGTTTTCCTTGTTTTTGCCTTTATGTTTTTTTAAGTGAGAAATAGTCTCCTTCTGATTCAAAGGCTCGACAATGTCCATTTTAGAGTTCTGACACTCAGCACTACTATTTTTTACCACACTGCCCTGCTTAACAACTTCGGGGGAGCTGGTTTTCTTACTCTGATCACTATCTGTACCATTTTTAATATGCTCTGTCTTTTTCTCGTCATTGGTTTTATTCCTCGAGTTACAAATTTCAGACACGTTCTTAAGATCTTTTGTCTTTTTATGTTTACAAGTAGAGCTGTTACGAAGGGACACGGGTGAAGCCAGCTTTTTACTTGGTTTGCTTCCTTCCGGCTTCTGTTTCCTCGGTGGCCCCCATATGAAATGGTCAGAAGGCGTGTAGTGCTGTTGGGCAAACCGTAGGAGCTTTCTCCTCTCTCTTCGATCTCTAATGGTGTACACAAAATATTCCAGAGCACTCTGTTTAATATTGGGGATGGTTTCTTCCACCAGAGCCTCGTGAAGAATCAATTTCACAAGAGGAGGCTTGAAACTCTCATAACCAAGTTCACCGAGGCTCTTCAGAATCCGGGTGATTCTCAGGTAATTATGTTGGGATCTGCAAAGAAAGATAAACCGGATTCAAAATGACAGTTGGAAAAAAAAAATCTCAGGAGGAAAAAATATAGCTGAAAAATCATCACTGCTGGTACCCTTGACAAAAGAAGGACTAAATATCAAGTATCAAAAGAAAAGTCTCACCTTGATAGATAAATTTCAATCATCTGCTTATACATGTTATGGAATATAAAAGCTGACAAAAGCAGCATTCCTATCTTGAACCCCCCTCTTTTCTTGATTGACCGATGTCAGAGACCGATAAACAACGAAAAGAGAACTTAGAACTATATGATAAACTGGATTTGAAACAATTGGTACTAAAAAGGGGGTATCAGGTGAATTTCTGCAAGCTAGAGTTGTTAAAAACTTGGCAACCTTTTTAGCGGTTGCCATATTGCTTTTGCAGAGGGAAATCAGAAACCTATTAGTCAAATGACTAAGATTTCCGACAACCGGGTTTTTGCCAAATGTTATGAGTGAGTGAATAGCAATTTAACAGAATATAACTCAGTGACTCATCCTCCGTGTTTGAACATACACAAATATGGTTATCATACGGAAGACTAATGTATCTGCCTATTGCCATCCTAATAGGCAATACGTCATTTTAGGCCAATGTAAAAAAAGAACCCTCCTGTGAGGAACATGCAAAATGTTATAAAAATGTCTAAGGATTGTCCAAGAGGGATCAGCAATTGCGTGATAATGAAAATGAGTAAATTCAGCTCTTGTCATGTTGAAGACCTAAATGCCAAATCCTCCATAATCAAAGCTTTGGTGGTCCACAATATAGCAAATCAGGGTCAGTTTGCCTGCCTACAGATGCTCTCCAGAACATTATTTTCAATGAGAAACTGACATGGCATATTCTTAGGCAGGCCTCAAGTGAGATACAGCCATACATACCATGTAAGGGCTTTGAAGGTTGAGAGAGGAATCTGAAGAACAGTTTTTAGAAGTATAGACTGAATAGCTTCCAAGAGAGGGGGGTAAACCTATACCTGGGCACCATATATCAGCAAGCCCACAATCTTGGCTTTATATAATTTAATGGCTGCAGGAATGCAATTATTGATTTGATGGTTTGTATATTTAAGTATCCCACTGGGGGGCTCTTATACAACATTCATATAATTGATTATTCCAACAGCGGAAAGTTAGAAATGAATGATTAAATAGTAAAATATCAAGTCCTTAATTTGGACAAATGCTCTATTATTAATTTTCTACCTAGTTGAGACCAAAACCTATTTTTGAATAGTTAATTTCAAGAGATTTCCTAAAGCAGAAGATCACCAGTGCTGCTAAGCATCTATAGAGCCGGTATGTGTCATAAATGGGACGGCTGCATAATCTGTATGATTGATTCTTGTAAGTAAGAATGGAAATTGATCAATGGGCAAGAGATGGAGGACAAAAATCTAGCTCAGCAAAGGCCATGACTATGGCATGAATATAGAAGTTAAAACAACAAAGTGAATAGTTAGAAGCAGTTGAACCAGATGCTTCTGGAGAACATCCTGGTCCCTGAACAGATAGTATTCAGATCAGGTTAGGTCTGTAACATTTAGCTGAGAAATAGTTTAGTCTTTCTAACTTTTATGCTGCTGCCGAGTCAAGGACAACACTTGAATTTATTCTTCCTAAAAGACTTTGGAGAAAATTAGCACCATTGCTAACTGCATTCTGTCTGAGAGGTATAACCTCTTGAACCTGCCTTCCAACATTTGCTTATCCTAGGCACAGCCAATGATGCATAGACAAGCAAAGGTTATGGTTACAATATCACTGTTCAAGCCAAATATCATGATCAACAAATGAGGGACAAGTATTCAGGGTCTCCATTATGGAAACAGTCCCATGTTTCCCAGAAGTGCCTTTCTAATCTCATACAGATATAGAATATGTATTCATTGTATTCTACATCTTAATAAAACTGATATTACAGCTGCATCTCTTTCTATTTTTTTTAATGTGGGAGAGAATGTTACTATATGAAAAGAAGAGAATTGCATTCAGAAAAAAAGGTGAGGAAACAAGATAAATCTTGCCTACTTCCTCTGCCTTTGATATCATTGAGTAGCTTCATACATGTACTCCTTGACTTATGACCACTTACAGTTCTAACGGATCTAACTTGGGGCTACTTACGACCTGGATTTGAAGTCTGAACGGTTGTGTTCCTCCCATGGTCATGTGACCAAACTTTAGGCACTTGGCAACATGTCCACATTTATGTCCGTTTGTAGCGTTCCACAGTCACATAATTACATTTTTGCCAAAAAATTGGCACTTACTGTACATCTGTTTTTAGCAAAACTGTGCCCATAGTGAACCACTGGTTTGCTTAATGACCACCCTATTTTACAACCATCACAACTTACGACCAAGAGGGGAAGAAAAGTGTAATAACTGCTTAGAAAAACAAATCTGGAGAGAATCAAGCATCTTCTGAAGACCTTACTTACTCATTCAAGTGCTGGAATCTTTCTTGCCAGTTAGCAGCTCGTGCCACATTCCCAGTTTTATCGATTAATTTTATCCCAAAAAACTCCAGCATCAACTTGTAAGCTAACAGGAATCTTCGGATCGCTTCTTTCGTTTTTTTGAACTCCTGTAACAGATTTTTTTGCAAGAACACACAAACACCAAGAGCATTAAATATACAAAGTTATTCTAGTTCAAATGATTAAATATTAGCATTACACTATGAATTAGATGCTTTACCTCAATTTCACAGGTTGTTAATTCTTTTGCATAGAAATTCAGTCCTTGCTCTCTGAGTGGAAACAGCCTACATTTAAAACAGATTTACAAGTTTTTCTGAAACTGAAATGACTTTAACCAATTTATTAAAAAGAAATTAAAAAGTAAAAGATACCAACCATTGTATGTAAGTGTGATTGTGTTCCAACTTTTCATAATCTCCTTTCCATTTATTCAGGACCTCTTCGATATAAACCCCTATAAATATACCAAGCAACATAACCTTCTAAATACCATTCAGGAATTCAGTGTAAATGTAAGTACAAGTAAAAATCTAAAAAAAGCAATTTTTAGATTAGTTTTAGTACTTATTGTTTAGTATTTAATTGTTTTAGTACTTATTGTTAAAATGAACACATTAATATTCTTTCAATGGTTGAAGGACAAGGAAATATATGGGATTAACTATTGCCAAAGATCAAACAATGTCCTTTACCCTTCTTTACCTGTTGAAGACCACCAAGGTCCCTTCCATCTCTATGATTCTATGATACTAAGTACACAGACTCTCAGTGATGCAAAGCTAACTTTAGAATCATGGTGTCTCAAAGACCTTCAAAAGGGCATGAGATTTCCTAAAACTTCTAGAAACCTAAGGTGAATCACAGCTGAATCACTTCTTTCCTCCATCATGTAGGACAGCAAATCCTCATTGCAGTCACACACATTGATGTTCTGAGTCTTAAACTCATGGTAATGCCTCAAAGACATATTTTGGCGATAAAGTCATGATGAGAATCCTTGCAAACAAGGTGAAGGAGAAATAAACTCAACTTAACATGTCTTATTTCCATCTCAATATGCACAAATACAGATCTATAAAATCAAATGCAAAATAGAACTAGTTTGGGCCATCTGATTTATATACATCTGAAATTGAACTAGGTATAAATGATACATTGATCATGGTACCAGTTACTTACCATCAGGTTTAAAGGGAATTTTGTTCTTGTAAAAGCGGAGGTTGCACAAATCATTCTGGTATCTCAATTCTTTAAAGTTCTGCTGAGCAGAAAGGAAGACAAATGCAAAAATACTCCATAAGAAATAGTCTATAACCAAAATTATTACAGGTATGTTTTTACGTAATACAAAGTACAATTTTGCTAGACTAGACTAGAAACAAGATAGATGGATAAAATGTAACAAGATAGACAGATTAAACTTTTTAGGCAATTTGATATCACATAGATATCATAGATAAGCCAAAAATATATAATAATTGTAAATGTATAATTTGAGTTACTAATAGAAGAGAATATTTGTAGCTCAGGGATGAACTGTGGGTTCCTTGGTGCTCTCTGAGCTTGGTTGTTTTCTTGCAGACATTTAATTACCCAACTATGTAACATCATCAGTGCTAGAAGGGCTTGCTTTCTATTTTTATACTCATAGCATCTCCTGTTGGTGGGTATGCTCTTGATGGTTCTTTAATCAGGGTATTCTTTACTGCTTCATTGTTGGTCTAGTATTAATCTTGGTATATAGTATGAATTATTAGGCTACCATCCTATACTCCCTTATTTAGAAGTGAGTCTCACTAAGTTGAGCAAGACTGATTTTTGAATAGTTACTTACAGTGTAGAATTGCCCTATTTAGCTTTAAGTAAAATCTCTTAAACAATCTCAGAAACATAAGAGTATATCTAAGTGGTTGCCAGGAGTTGAACTTGATGACACATAATCAATCAATGAATCTAAAACATGTTCACAAAATAAAGAAAACCACTGAAGTTAAAAAAAAAATCTTGCTTTCAAGTAAACATATATCTAAAATAGCTGATACATAAAATCAGTGGTAAAGTGATTACAAGCTCTTTTCATTTCAGTTTCTTTTTTAGTTTGTCATTTTTTTTTATTTCCATGTGATATGTAACAGAGGCAAATTAGTAATTGCACTGTAAGAGTTGTGTTATATAATTCATTTGCTGTTGAGTTCTCTATACAGGTGTCATTAAGAAAAACAATTAACCAATAAACATTTGAAATAAAATATAGTTATATTTTAATAACCCCCATCAAAATGGCAATTATGGGGGCTGGTAGAGTTCACCAATATCTCCCATTATCCATCTTTCAAGGCCACTATAATTTTTTTCTAAAAAATTAAGGGTCTCCACTGGAACTGCAAAAGCCTTTATTTTAATAAAAGCTCCCAGAATACAAAATGTTCTTACTGGATATTGATGACGATATTTATATAAGTCTCTTGCAGCATAAAAACTTCTCTTTGGTTTAGCCGTTGCATCAACTGAATCATCCCCCTGAAAGAGAAAAAAAATCTCAGTGAGAAGCGGCAGAATGAGCATAACCATTTAAGGTAAATCCTCATACCGGTAATCCTCGATTTACGACCACAATTGGGACTGGAATTTCCATTGCTAAGAAGATGGTTGTTAAATGAGTCGAGGGGAATATACTATAGCAGTGGTGGCGAACCTATGGCACGGGTGCCAGAGGCGGCACTCAGAGCCCTCTGTGGGCACACATGCCGTTGCCCCAGCCTTGCCTCCCCCGCGACCCCCTCCTCTCCAGCAGCCCCCCTGAAGGAGAGTCGCCCTTGTGTGTGGCCCACATGGAGCAGCGCAGCCAAGGACATGGCAGCCAGGCAGCATAGACAAGACTCTGCCCTCACATCCCATCATGCAGTTGATGCTGCAGGGCACGGGCAGAGGGTGTGGCCGCCATAGCGCTGCTGGGCTGCCTGGCCGATCTGTGGCAGGCCCTGGAGGCGGTGAGTGATCCTGTGGGCAGGCTGGGGGATGGGGGGGCAGAACGGGTCCTGTGGGCAGGCAGGGGGATGGGGGGACAGAGCAGGAGGTGGGGCAGGGGGTGGGGCCAGGTTTTGGGCACTCGGGTCTCTAAAAGGTTCGCCATCACTGTATTATAGCAAGCCTAAGAGCGAGAATCGGTCATAAATTACTTTTTTTCAGTGCCACTGTAATTTCACACAATCACTAAATAAATGGTTGCAAGTTGAGGACTACCTGTATATGGAACATTTGGCAGCACAAACGTAATATTATTTCTACATCACCACTTGAATTATTTATACATCTCCACCCTTCCATTTTCCCACCCTGGTTCTTTTTCTTTTGTTTCTGAGTTCCTCTCCAACCATGATTCTTATATCCTCCACCCCAGATCTCCTGCAGTTTGGAGGATCTTCCAAAAGAACTCTACTTGATGTCTACCAATTCCAGGTATGACTGCTCCAACAAAATGTTAATGAACACCACCAGTAGGCAACCTGGAAGTTTTACAACCATGTGTATCAGTAAGCTTTTTCAAGGAATCTTATTTGTCTTCAAGACGAAGATTTGATGTTTCCCATTCTATTCAGTCTGGTTACTTCTCTAAAAAAAAGTTACTTGAGCAAACTAGCTTGGGTTAAGATTATACACTGTGCTAAGTCGCATACAATGCTTATAATCTAGACCAGGGGTAGGCAACCTTGACTCTTTTATGACTCATGGACTTCAACTCCCAGAATTTCTGAGCCAGCATGGCTGGCTCAGGAATTCTGGGAGTTGAAGTCCACGAGTCATAAAAGAGCCAAGGTTGCCTACTCCTGATCTAGACTGTAACATACTAAGCTAAACAGTGTAAGAGAGTGGTTGAAGAAATTGAATAAATAGTTATTCGAGAGCAACTGTCCCAATTCCAGCAGGGAATTAGTCTGGACTCATTATGTAAACACAAGAGGGCAAGATCTGACCCCCATCTCCAATGCATTTGAACCTTATCTAGTCTTTCCCAGGTGAAAGCTGTCAGTCTGGAGAGATTCCTATGAATTAGGCATAGAACAATAAAATAGCTAGACGGTCACACATGAGGGTCTGGTTGTATGTACCTGACATGAACCCAGTTTTTATATAAACCAAGATGTAAATATTATAGATTTTATTGTGGTATTCCTACTTTTTGAAACCACTGTCATTATGGGAATCAGAAGACCTGTATGTATCTAATTAATGTAGGAACTATCACATATTCATTGTCATATAATTTTCATATAACTGTGTCTTTGCAGGCAGTCCTGCAAAATCCTGGGAAGATTAAGTCAGTACAACTAAGCACCAATGTTTGAGTAATCACTGAGCAGTTATGTTAAAAGAATGAAACTGTTCTTTATTACAAATTAACATGACATATTTCTTTATTAACAAATTTAAAAAACATGTAAGAATTATGTTGCATTATTATGATCTTAGTTCTAGATACAGCTTTTAAAATATTTGATAAATTTCTTTTTTTCTCAACTCTTCTTCTAGAATATTAAGATACTTAGAATGCTTGTCTATAATCTGCTGGTTACTAATATTTTTTCTTCAATTGGGATGGGGGGAATATTAATGAGGTTATCCGGGGGGAATATTAATGGGGTTATCCGTGGGAACGCCTTTTCCAAGAGTCTCTATTTATCCAAATCAATCTACCCGAATGAGCATGCTGCATATCCATCAGCCAAAGAGTGTCGACTGATGGGGACAAGATGAGCTTTTCCTACAGTGGCCTCTGTTGTTTGAAACGTCCTTCCTTTACAGCAGGGGTCCCCAACCTATGGGAATGGCTGGCTGGTGCATGCACATGTGTGCGCGCACTCCCCACCACTCATGCTAGCGTCCATGGCCCCATTTGCCCATGCACATGGGCACGAATGGGGCTAGCGCTGGGGGAGTGTATGCAGCCCATTTGCGAATGCGTGAATGGGGCTGCTAGTGGTCTCCTTCCCTCTGGGCCGCGAGCCCAGAAAGGTTGGAGACCTCTGCTTTAGAGATTAGAATGGCCCCAACCTTGCCAGCCTTTCGTTAAGGCCCTAATAACCTGCCTATGCTCCTGAGCCTGAGGTGCTGAATGCCCCCCCCCCCAGCTTTTCCTAACTTTATTGCTAACTGGCCAAGTATCTCAGCTACATGTGTATTTATTTTGGATGTTTTTGTTTTTTAAATTTTTTATTGTTTTAAAATGTTTTTAGTATTTTTATCGTAATATTTTTTGAACTGTAAGTCACCCAGAGCCATTGACTGAGATGAGCAGCTATAGAAATTGACCGACCGACCGACCGACCGAATGAATGAATGAATGAATGAATGAAGTGACAATTTCTGGTCCTGAAGCAGCATAATAAAGCTAACTAAAGTAATTGTTCATGGATAGCCAAATGCTACAACTTACATCAATTTAAAGGAGCTTTGTGATCTGTGTGAGTCCAAATGGTGTCATTCAATACCTTCCAATAACTAAGCTATTTTAGACACTCTAAGTATCTCATAACATGGAAATATGACAGAACTGATGCCATCAAATGGAATACAGGTAGTCCTCGACTTATAACAGTTCATTCAATGACCGTTCAAAGTTACAACAGCATTGAAAAAAAGTGATTTATGAAGGTTTTTCACACCGTTCCAGAATCCTCATGGTCATGTGATCAAAATCCAGATGCTTGGCAACTGACTCGTATTTATGACAGTTGTAATGTTCTGGGTTCATGTGATCACCTTTTGTGACTTTCTGACAAGCAAAGTCAATGAGGAAGCCAGATTCATTTAACAACCGTGTTGCTAACCTAACAACTGCAGTGATTCACTTAACAATTGTGGCAAGAAAGATCGTAAAATGCAGCAAATCTCACTTAACAACTGTCTCACTTAGCAACAGAAATTTTGGGCTCAATTGTGGTCATAAGTTAAGGACTATCTGAACCAACTGAAAATAATTATCATCCATGGAAAAAATCATACACTAATAGCTTATAAAATGTGATATCTATCTTATCTTATCTTATCTTATCTTATCTTATCTTATCTTATCTTATCTTATCTTATCTTATCTTATCTTATCTTATCTATCCATCCAGTATGCTGTCCATCTCACCAGAGGTGAAGGATTCAGTGAATTTTTGTGCTGTTGATGTTGGTTTGTGTCGATAGAACAAGCTACACTTTCTCTGTTCTGGAGGTTTGGAGATGCTTCAGAACAAATCTCAGAAAGTATGAGGTGAGTTACAAAGAGATCAGGAGCAGAAATCATATTGTACAGTTACATCGTATTGGAAAAAACTTAACTAAAAAGCTAAGTTTGCAAAATTGTATCTCAGTTTAAAAAACAGATAACATTAAGATCAATATGAAAGCTGTAGGAGGTAAGAGTCTTTTGTGCCAGGCAATGGCTAGAGTACAGTTAGACTTTTGTAAAACAATATTCAAATATACAGAATTGGCTGTGAAATCTCAGAGCAATCTTTGGAATGTCACTGTTTGCCATTACTGTTTGTCAGTAATCATGCCTCATAGTCTGAGAAATATTTTTAAAACGTTGGAACTGTTCACATGCAGAGAACTACTATGAAAACAACTCCTAAATCTTTTTCTGCATACTAAAGGAGACAGGCTTCCACTGGAGAAAGCTTCACAAAATTCAACACAATAAACTTTAAAATAGCAGTGTAAAGTTGAATATTGCCAAGTCGAAGCTGGAAACACACACTCGTTATCTGGAAAAAGGTGAATCAAATTTTAGAGAGGAATCTAATGCATGAACCTTAAAAACACAGAACTGCAATATACCTTGGTGCACCTGTTCCCCTACTCAAAGCTAACTTGAATAAACAGCATAAAACAACAGATACAAACAAGCCTGTTCACAAAGGATTATTTCATTTCCTTATTATACTGTGGACCTCATTTTAATATGTGCAGTAAGTTGTGGGTGTAGGACTGAGACACTGGATCAAAACATTAACTACGGCAATTCCAAACCAACTGAATTGTTCAACATTTTTGCACCATTCATTTCCTACTCCATTTACACACACAGACCTAATCAATTAAGTGTAGGGGCACATGAAGTTTTGTAATTATGTGCTTGTAATCACCAAATATTTTCCTGACAATATCTATAGAAGATAAATACTTTAAAAATAGGTGTCTTTCTTGTATTCTTGAGAACCTATTTGATGCCACTGCCATTTTCTGCCCTCGGCTGATTTAGGCAAAAAAATGGTCACGAAGAAATAGCAAGGTTGTAGACTAGATCAGAAGTCCCCAACCTTTTGGGCACCAGGGACCGGTTACATGACGAGAGGTTTTTCTACGGACTGGAGGGGGTGTGGTTTTGTGTGTTGCCTGCATCTCGCGGACAGGGCTTTTCTTGTTTGTGTGGCCCGGTTGCTGGCATGCTGTGGACCGGTACCGGTCCACGGACCGGCGGTTGAGCACCCCTGGGCTAGATTGCAAAAATTAAAAATCTATCCCAGAAGAAACCAATGGGAACCAAGTTATCTACAGTTGCCAAGAAAATTATATTAATGTGTCTATGAACTCACCAGTGAAATTTGGTTCAAAGTAACTTTTCCTTTTAACATGATGTTGCATGTATTTTATCCAACAAGAGGAAAATCTCCCTAAACAAAATAACATACCATAAACGCTCTAGTGATTGAACCCATATTCTTGTTTATCTTTCATACAGAGAAAGTGGGACTGATGATGACACAAACAAATTAGGTTTTCTAAACTACAGGTTGTCCTTGACTTACAACCATTCATTTAGTGACAGTATGAAATTACAACGGCACTGAAAAAAGTGACTTAAGACCATTTTTCCCACTTAAGACCGTTGCAGCATATCCGTGGTTGCATGGTCAAAATTCAGAGGCTTGGCAAATAGTTCATATTAAGACAGTTGCAGTATTGCAGGGTCACCTTTTGCAACCTCCTGACAAGCAAAGTCAATGGGGGAAGCCAGATTCACTTAACAACTGTGTTACTAACTCAACTGCAGTGATTCACTTAACAGCTGTGTCAAGAAAGGTCGTAAAATGAGGCAAAACTCTTTCAACAACCATCACGCTTAGCAACAGAAATTTTGGGCTCAAGTGTAGTCATAAGTCAAGGACTACCTTATTAGTTATTCTGATGGGCATCAAGACATTAAATAAGATGTGCATGTGTATTGCCTGGTGCCCTAAACTGACACTAGTGCAGGGGTAGGCAACCTTGGCTCTTTTATGACTCGTGGACTTCAACTCCCAGAATTCCTGAGCTTGGCTGGCTCAGGAATTCTGGGAGTTGAAGTCCACGAGTCATAAAAGAGCCAAGGTTGCCTACCCCTGCACTAGTGCAATAAACACTTTGATTGAAATATCTGTAAATATTAAAAACGCTTGAATGAAGACTTTAAACTATTTATGGAGGGTTTAAGAAAGAATATGGAACTGCATATCCAGAATCAGGGTTGATGTTTTCTGATGTTAGCAGCATTCACACAGACTTCAGCTGGGGTTTGGTTCAGAGCTGCAGATTAGGAAATAATAAGCATCCTTACAGTGCAATGCTGCCATACAGTATATCTATTCAGAAATCAGACACATTGTTTTCAAGAAGGCTTACTCCCACGTAAGTGCACACAGGCTGGCATCCATTCTGTTTTAGTGGCTCTTCTTTTCATTAGTCATACTTCTATTCTTAACCACATTGTATTAGATAAAGCACGTTAATCATTATCCATCATTTTTACAGACTGGAGCCTCCCAGAGATCCAGAATAAATCTGAGAGAGAGATTTGCATCTCTGCATCTCAACAATATTGAGCTAGTCAGGAACTTTACCAACTACATAAGAAGATGCCCAGGCTGCATTATTACTGTATTGTGTATTGTACTGCATTATAATCTTATTATTTCTGTAACAGTTTTATTAGTTTCTTTTACAATTAAAGTAACACTAATTATTTTTCTCATTATCTAGAGTAGCTGGGAATTGGGCAATGTTGAATTAAAATATCTACCTATTGCAGACAACTTGGAATGAAGACTGTTTTATGCATGTGTTTCTTGGGGATGCATCTTTTAAGAAATATATAGCTATTACCAAAGACATAGTTAATACCAATCTTTAGCTATAAATTGTGTTTTGTTCTCTCAGTATTTCTGGGCAGTGGTTACTTTCAGTGGCCAGGTTTCGACTAGCATCCAGCCCCTTACAAACTAGTATGTGGTAAATGAAAGAAATGAGTGAGGATTACAAAATGATTCTAGTACCATTAACATTATGCAAGTGGATTTAAAATGATTACTGAAATAGAAGTGCATGCCAGAAGAAAGGTAGCAAGTTTATAATGCCAGTCTTTTGCCTGAATAATCCCAACGTCCTTAAGCCTAATGCAAACACAGTTCCACAGATTATTTGGTACAGTCAACTCAAGTGAAATCCAAGTTGAATTCAAATCTTGAATACTTTGTGGACTCATCTATGAAGTTTTCTCAATAGCAACTGTGTATATATCCTGCCTTTCTACCCATGATCAAAAGGTGAACTATTTAAAGCATCTATAATGTTTTTTTTTAAAAAGGATGCAGTAATTTAAATGCACTGATGTTGTGAAGTAGAGTGAAGAGTAGTAGTTGCACAGGAACTCGTAATTCAGTGTAGAAGTTATATTTTCAAAATTAAGTTTTCTTACACCTAAAATTCAAATTTAGAAACTACATCATAGTTTGAAAACTGCAATACTGTTATAATTTTTCAAGTTTAATAAAACAAAAACCAAAGGAGATGTGTACAGAAGACAGAACTGCTGGAAAATAATTATTAAATATAAATAGTGAAAAGTGTACAGTACAGCCTTTTTATAGAATGTTTTCTTTCCATATTTTAAGAAAAAAATGCTAATCTCTGAATTCTATCAACACACAAAATGATACAGATTTCTTATTATATATTTTTGTCCTTTGTTAAATTCCAGAAATGTTTTAATTAAAAATGTATCTCTATCCAAAAGACATCATTTATGTGTATGTCCATTAAATTTAGTGGGACTTCCTGTTGAGACCTATACAGGATTGCACTGCAAAGCACTTATTGGAATGATCCAGACAGATGTTTCCAATGTGCAACCAGAACACACACACAGACACACACACATCCCTATATATCCCTGTGTATGTATGTGCCTAGGAGAAACTTGAATGTAAAGTTCTCTGAAATTTGGCTGTTTCCTATACTCCTATACTTTACAGCAGTCATTCTAACATTCTGTATTCAAATAGTCATGTGATTACTTTTTCTTTTAACATGCTGTTAAGATTGTGAATTGAAAACACTATTGAAAACTAACCTCCTGCCAGAAGAGTATAAAAATAAAAATATATCCATTTTGAGGGGTTTTTTTTAAAAAAGAAAAGAAACCATCAGAGAATTTGATAAAAGCAGGAGAGAACCCCAATATATTATCTCTCTTGAAGGCTCTTTTATTAGTTATTTTAGTTTATCTAGACAGTGAAACTCGTATCCCATAGGTAAAAGCATAGAGATGGTGCGCTCAACCGTCAGACCCTCAAGCAAATCCCAGTTCTGAAACTGCATTTTGTCTTCACACACACGATTCTCTGAAGTAGAGGTTGCAGAGGGAAAGCAACTAGGATTAGGCATGTCTTGCGATTCTTAACCGTTAAAATCGTCAGGACCTTTTCAACAGAGGACACCAGGCCGGTTTGTTCAGTCTGCCAAGGAGGAATGCAACAAACCCCAACCTCCCTCTACAACAGCTCCCCTTTTCCACACCCCGGCACGGGCGCAACAGGAAGGGAAAACCAAACCTAAACGGAATTACCAGGCTGGGGCAAGAGATTGCAAACTCACCCCACGCTCCGGGCATTTCCCTCAACCTCGCCTACCCGTCGAGCCCATTTTCTAACACCGGGGTGGTGGTGGTGGTGGTGGGGATGCTATAGGCACGCCTAGCTTCCAAGTCACAAAGCATGCAAATATTTCCAGGGGTGGGGAGGGAGGCAGCGAAGGAGAAAAGCAAGGGTGCGGGAGAAAAGGAGTCCGAAATCCCACGGGGAGCCTTGTAACCTTGGCTTCCGCGCCCCGCCATCCGTGGCAAGCCCGCACAGGGAAGCGGCGGCCAACCTTGGAGAGACCCCGGCGCTTTCCAAGGTGAGCGCCAACGGCCCCGCGTCCAGCGCGCCCCTCCGCCCGCCAACCCCCGGCAGAAGTTTGCAGGGGTCCTGGGTTACCTGTTCGGGCCCGGGGGCTTCGGTCTCTCCCTGCTCCCTGCCCTCGGCTTCGTCTTCTTCGGCCACCCCGTCTCCTCCTGCCTTCTCCTCCTCCTCCTTCTCCACCTCCTCCTTCTCCTCTTCCACGGCAGCCCCTTCGCGGTTCTCGGCGGCTTCCGGCCGGTCGCCTGTCGCAGGGAGCGGTTCCTCTGGCGGCGGCGGCTGCTGCTGCTGCTGTTGCTGTCGCCGCCGCTGCTGCCGGTCATCCGCTGGGTCGTCGTCGCCCTCGCCGCCGCCGCCGCCCTCCTGCTCCAGCGGTGGCCCTTCTTCCCCGCCGGGGTCCTGCAGCTCCGGCTCCGAATCCGTCTCCCAGGTCGAGTCACAGTCCTCCACCGTGGTGGGCTCCTTGAAGCTGACTCCGCTCAGCAAACTGCCCATCGGAGAAGCACTGCGGGAGCTCGGCGACCCCCCCTCCCCGCTGCCCACTCTTTCCTCCCCTCCGGAGACGCAAAGGGGGGCGCGCGCGCGCGCGGGGTGGGGTGGGGGGAGATCGGCCGGTCCAGAAGCGGGCTCGGAAGAACGCTGCTCCTGGAAGCCGGAGGGGGGGGGGGTGGCCGCGCCGGGACGCCAAAGCCGAGCGGCCGAAAGCCACAAGGCGGTCGGGCAGGGGGAGGGGGGCGGCGGTCAGACGCAGAAGGGAGAAGCGACAACAGCCAACAGCTCTGCTCCTTCCTCCCTTCCTTCCTCAGTCCCCAACCCGCAAACACGCGCGGGGGTGGGGAGGAATCGAGAGGAGGAGCTGAATGCTCCGGGATTTCCACAGGAAACACTGAAGCCGGCCCTCCCTTGGCCGCTGCAGCAGCGGCGGCGGCGGCGGCGGTAGCAGGTGCTTGCCTGAAGGAGGAAGCCGAACGGAGCGTTTCGCCGCCGAGCAAGTCGCGGAGGTGCGCGGCGAGTTTGGCGACGCACGTGCCCGCCTCTAGAACTTCTCTCCCCCGCTCGCCGCCCCTCGTCGCGGCTGCCTTGAGGTTGGGGCCGTAGGCCTCTGACGAGCCTTGGAGAGCCCGAAGAGAGGAGGGGAGGGAGGACGGGAAGGAGGCGGTGTTGCAACACCCGGCAGACCCTCAACTCGCTGCCTTCTCCCCCCCCCCCCCCGCCGGCTTGAATCTCATTGACTTCTAGGGAAAGCCCCGCTGATCCCGCGCAGAGGGGAGCAAGGGCGCCGAGTGGGACACTTGGTCCCTCAGGCAGTGGAGGTGTTTTTTTGGGGGGGGGGCGGCTGCTGCTGGGTGGAGATACTGGGAACTGAAATGCAGATGGCTCAACTTTGGTGGCCAAAAGACGGCAGGAGCGCTTTTATTGGCAGGGCTCTTCGCGCGTTTACCTCTAACTCGGTGGGTGGGAAATCAACAGGTGCCTCTTCATTCTTGGAAAACGGAGTTTGTCGTTAACCCGCAGCTGTTAAAATGTGGGGAGGGACAGCTTGAGCTCTGCGTGGCTTCCAAATATTGCCTTTTAATTAATGGCCTGCTGTAACTTGCCCACTATATTCCTTCAGTAGCAATAACAATTCGTTACAGAAACTGGTGGGTTTTTTTTTTGTTGTTGTTTTGAGTCTGTTCCAATATGCAGATTTTTCTTCCCAAGCATAGTCATCCGTAGAACAAGGGAAATGGCACTCTAGGAAGAATGCAGAAATTCAGCATCTTTATGATGCTGTTCGGTTCAAAATAGCCGACAAGTCAAAATGGTATTTTAAGAAATTGAGCAAGATAGGACTATATTGATATTTGAATGGGAGACTATCAACAAATCCCAAGACCCTCCCCTGCTTTCATGGGCACGCCCATGAAGTCACCAGATGTCAAACTATTTAGTAAGCAGGTGCTGAAATGCCTGTGAAAACACAGAAAGCAGATAACATTTACCTGGCATGATGATGGTGGCAGACTCCGCACTAAGAAATCCTCAAATCAGCTACGAATACCAGCTTCACTACTGCGCGTGTTGCCTAGAGTCTATATAGGCAATCTAGACAGTAGGGAAGATGACCTTGATGGAAATCTGCAAGAATTTTACCTAGAGACAAACAGGGCTGAAATATTTTGTAAGTGCAGAGCAATGAGATCATAGTCAGAGCTTAATCTCTATTCTCTTTGTACAATTCAGTAAATATCTATCCTTGCTTTGGCTTCTCTATCTTCTGTTCTCCTGTGTAGATGAAACCTTAGACAAAGGAACAATTCAGGACTAAGGATGCAGTGCTGTGTTCTCTGGGAGGACATACCAAGAAAAATAGGATAACCTGGATATCTTTTTTCTATAGGTAGAAAGAACTATCTAGGTGCCAACCTTGCAAGTCTCTTCCGGGAGACTTGAATCTGGAAGGGAGGGAGGGAGGAAGGGAGGAAGACTCTCCATGCAGATAATATTTGCCTTGCTGGAGGCAAAAAAAAAATTAAAATATTACAATACAGTTACAATCCTTTCACTTGATCTGTTCAGTTACTAGATATCGTTTGTATAAATTACCAGTTCTTTAAGTGCTAAAGAATAAAATTAAATCTGAGAAGGAATATCTGGTTTCTGATGCTTAGGAACAATTTGAGAAGTTATTAAGAAGCTTTTGTAAAGTCAGACTGACTATGAATCAAATAAGACCTTTAAGTTACATTTGGTTACTTACTGTTGGTCTTGTGGAATTTGTTAAAAGAAAGAGATGTCCCAGAAGGTTTTGGAAAATAAATGGCCATTATTTTAGTGATGCTTGCGTTTTTATTGGCCTTTATGTTGCAAACCACCAATACCAGGAGTCATTTTTGTTGAATCCATTGCTATAGAAACACAAGTAAATAAAGAAATAAGCAAGGGTGCACACACAGTGGTAAGAAATGGATGATTGTATGATAAAAATTATATCCATATGAAGGCATAGGGAGGCAATAATACATTGTTAAGTACTGTATGTCGTTTTCTAAAAAAGATGGGCTCCTTCGAGTCAGGGTTGTTGTTTTTTTACTCTGAATGACTGCAGTGACTAGTCTCTGCAGTTTTCTTGGCAAGGTTTTTCAGAAGTGGTTTACCATTGCCACTTTCCTAGGGCTGAGAGAGAATGAGTGGCTCAAGATCACTCAATTGGCTTTGTGTTTAAGGCAGGATTAGAATTCATGATCTCCTGGTTTCTAGCTTTACAGTTTGCCTTAAACACCACACAAAGCTGGCTTTCTAATATGTGTTATAACCCAGTACACAATTGCAAGAGATACTAAATACAGCATCAAGGAAGGATGCTGTATTATAATAGTTAATTAAAGGCAAACATCGGAATAATAGGAGAATTTGTAGTCACATAAACATTTGCATAGAGCCAATGCAACAATGCAGGCAGTAAGGACAACATTAGAATCAAAATGGATATATAAAAGAAACAAATGGAGAGATTCAGTTCATTCGGCCAAGACACCTCCGGGGCAGATTGTGGAATAGACCGGAACTTACTAATGTCAAATACTTGGGTTAAATTAAGAGAGGTATGGGAACATATATGTAGTCAGTGTGCAGAGCCCTACTGATATATTAAACCAAAATGTGGAATACCACTCACAAAAAATGATAAACTACTATAAGAATGGGTTTTTTAAAAAAATAAGTGGTTCAAAACAAAGAAGGATGTACCGTATGTTGTTTCCACATTGGATGACCTTATACGGTAAACATAATCACAAGTTTAGAAGAGGTGACAACTTGGATCAAAATTAGAGATCAAAAATCTAATTATTGGCAATATACAGATGACATCACCTTGTTGAAAATAAAGAAGAATTAGAAGAGCTCATTGTGAAAACAATGAAAAGTGAAACGCTGAGATATTAAAAATTAAGGTGAAAATGTAATGTCAGTCAGCAAGCTTAGCCAATTCACAGTTGACAGTGAGGAAATGAAGATGTTAGACAAATTTTATTTTTGTTGAGTCAAGAATATTAAAAAAAATGGACTGTGCTAGAAAAGTAAAGAGAAATAATTCCTTGAAGAGGAATGCAAGCACAGGCAAGATAATAGAGGATACAAATGTTTAATTGGTGACACACAATGTTTAAAGCACTGATCTTTCCAATGGTACCATCTGGTTGTAAAAGATGGACATTGAAAAAAAATGAAAGAAAGAAGATAGTAGATGTCTTTGGATTATGAATTTGAGACTACCATGGATTGCAAGAAGAATCAGTCAGCCCTGGACCAAATAAAACTGGCTGACTGCTCCCTTGAGATAATGATCAGCAAGTAGAAACTCATATACACTGGGCATGTGCTGCAAACAAATAAGTTGGACAGAGTAGCTGTATTTGGAAAAATGGAAAGTAGAAAAAAAAAACGATGGCTAAGGTGACTCCATGGAATGTCCTTGTAAGGAATGTGGCTTATTGTTGGGGGCAGGAATATTAACTAAGTATTCAGGTTTTGCAGTATTTGCAACCATTTGCACCCTGTACTAATTCCTAAATTTTCAACAGTTGTGTTCTTGTCCTTTTTTTTTTTGTTCGGTTCTAAGGTAAAATTACCCATTTTTCCCCCAAATAATTTTTTGAAGAAAAAAAATCCACTTCATTTTTCCTTTTGGGTAAATACGGTATACTGAGGTTGTCTGGTTCCAGTCTTTGTTTTTAAGAAATAGAAAACAAAATAAATTTAATCTTGATCTTGACATATCCTTTTTGATGGCTGGGCTCAGGCTGTTGGAATCCCATTCATGTTTGTCTTCAGGTTCCCCCAGTTGCCACCCAAACCATTGCATGAATTCAATGTTTTAATATGATGTTGTCATATTAAATTGTCATTTTCTCATCTCTAGCCCACAACTGAGTCAGATTAAAGTTTTCAGCTGTACCACTTATAAAATACAGTTTTTATAATTGTCTTATGCAATTTTTGTTGTCGACACAATCTAGCATGCTTCATCTATAATACAAATTGGAATTGGGATCTGCCTAGTTATATTTGTCAGCCCTTGAGGCAGGCCAGGTCAGGGAACAGACAATGCATGGACTACCGAAATTCTCTATGGAGCACGATGGCTCAGCGGTTAAAGATGCTGAGATTGTCAGCCACAAAGCTGACCCTCTGGGTTTGAGACTTGAGTGCTGAGTGAAGGGATGAACTCCTATTATTTGCCCCAGCTCTTGCCAACCTAAAACTTCGAAAGCATGCAAATGTGAGTAGATAAATAAGTACCACTTTGATGGGAAGGTGACAGCATTTTGTGTGCCTTTGCATATCGTCATGCTAGCCCCGTGACATCTTTGGACAATACTGGCTCCCTCAGCTAACAAACACAGATGAGCATCGCCCTGTAGAGTCAGACACGACTGGACAGGAGAAACCTTTACCTTCACCGGAACTCTATTGTTATAAAGTATAGTAACCAAATCTCAAAAGCCTGCCAGTTTCTCCTGCTCCTCTTAATACCAAACAGAATCAAGGTGGTAATTCTGAGTTTCTTTCTCACTTTTGTTCTTTCTCAGGATGGAGCTGTCATTTGCAGTATGTTCCCTTGACTTGAATTCTTTTGACTAGATCAGGAGTGTCAAACCGCCGGCCCACAGGCCGGACACGTCACAAGGAAACCACACCTACCCCATTGCCGGCAATGGGAAAAAAGCTCCGGTACGTCGCGTGACATCACACGGCGTCGCAAGTTTGACATGTCTGAATTAGATTATCTCTGCACTCCTCTACAGCTACAGAGGTACCCTCCTTTTCCCCCTGGTTCACAGGTCACTTTCCTCTATGGCCATTGAGCTTGAGGACCAGGAGAGACCAGAAACCTGATTTCTGCAGAGGCATTTGCCTGTGTAACTTTAAGGAGTACTTGTCAAGTTGTATGTGGCATCTTATCTATGTGGGTTTCACACTATTTTGAAATAGCACTAAGCCTTCTTTATTAGCCATAGGTCTAGCACTTTTCAATGCCACACCTTTGCAGCACAGATGGATTTAAAGAAGGAAAGAGCAGGCTTCTGCCGGTGGCTGGTTCTTGATTCTGTCACAGAATTACAGAAAGTATTCTACGAGCAAGGGGTTTTCGGTGGATATTCTTTAAAAAGGTTTTACCACTTGGGAGAACAATATCATTTTATCTTAAAATTCATGGCAGGGCCAGCCAGATGTTCAGATTGGATTTGGCATTTTTATCCACCTATCGAGTCCTTCCCATAGGCAGATGTTATTTCATGGTGTTAAAGGTATTGTGGCAGGATGTAAGCTGTTCCAAATAAAGCTGCCTTTTGCACTTGACTGATAGCGAATTTGTCAATGTCAAGGCGCACATCCTTATCATTGTCATCATAATAATCATCAATACATTATTGCTTCTATGCCATATTGCCTGCTGCATGGAGTATATACATATTATAAGGTATGGTTCATCTTTATACTGCAACTTGGTTTTTTTCCCACTTTGACAGCTAAACCATCTATACCCATCTCTGCCTTACTAGATTAAGCAGAGCAACTGGTTGCTTTTCTTATTAGTAAGTGGGAGAGAAAGGAAGTTGGGAATTCACCAATTGTTTTTCTTACTTGTCCCTCATTAAATAGTAAGAATGGAACTGCCCAGTAGTCTCATTACTGAGATAAAAGAGGCATTGGCAAAGAGGGCGCACAATTGGCACAAAAGTGGCACAATTTTCTGCCAGTGCACAGGCCAAATGACACCATTTTAACAGAAGCCATATGGTTGCACCCTTAGATGATCTAAAGAATTAAATTGAATCCTTTATTTGTTCTGAAGTATATAATGAGTGTGGGTTTTTTTTTACCTTGCATTATTTTCAGGTTTTTATTCTTGCTTATATGCATTTGTATACATTACGTGCACATGTTTGTACTGTAAATGAAGTTGCATTGTTTTGTGTTAGCAGTTAGATTTACTTGTCACTATTGCTAATTAATATACAAAGATTAATATATTTAAATTAACCAAACCATTAGTTAAAAATACAACTTAAAACAAGAATGAATGTAATTGTAGAAATAATATAGTCAGTGGCATTCTCTTTGTGTGTATCTGTGTCTCTGTGTGTGACAATTCTCACAATTGTTTAAAATTGCCCTAGGTTCCTCACAACGATTATAAAAGCATGTGAATTCTTGAACAATTGCTAAGCTACAAATAGTCCTAGGGTTATGACAGCAATTGAGGACAGAATTTCCATCTCTAAACAAAGCAGTCATAAATTACAATGTCACATGATCACATTGCTTAGCGATGGTGATCCCGCCAGTCCTAGTGGCTGTTTTTATCTTACAACCATGCAAGTCATTAAGTGGAAAGTCGTGGGAGTACTAGGCAAGCAGGCTGACAGGTGTGCAGGCAAGTGCTGCAGAGCACAGGCAGGTGTGTGAGTATTGTGGGGAGTTTTGTGGGAAAGCATTACCGAACATGGGTGGCCAAAAAAGGAGCAACAGTGGTTTTTGACTTCCTGCAGTCTTCCCCATTGACTTTACAGGCAATCCTTGACTGTTCAAAGTTACAATAGTGCTGTAAAAAGTGACTTACATCCTGTCCTCACACTTACGACCATCACGACATCCCCACAGTCACATGATCGAATTTGGGCACTTGGTAACTGGCCTGTATATTTGACAGTTGCAGTATCCCAGGGTCACAAGATCTCCATTTGTGTCCTTCCCAGGTGGCTTCCAACAAGCAAAGTTAATGGGGGATGCCAGATTCACTTAACGACCATGTGATTCATTTAACAATTGGTATGATTCACTTAACAACTGTGACAAAAAAAGCTCATAAAATTGGATGCACCTCACTTAATAGCCGCTTGTCTAGCAATGGAAGTTCCAGTCTCAGTTGTGATTGTAAGTCAAGAACTACCTGTACTTGTGGGAAGCGGGCAGAGAACATTGGAAATTGTGATTACCTGATGACCACAGTTTGCAGCAACACAATAATTGCAAGCCAAGCACTGAGTGTCATGTAACTGCAGCGATGCTGTGATGGCTGAAACTGCGAGGGCTGGTTGTAAATCCCCTTTGTTCGGCATTGATGTAATTTTAAACAGTTGCTGAATGAGTGGGCATAACCCAAGGACTACTAGTGATATATTCAATTATAATACATCTTAAGAGAAACATACTGATTTAAACTACATGGTTTGCTTATTTCAGCATTAATAAACTATCAGTTCACAAGTATCTATAGAAATAAGGATAACTGCCAAAATAATTTTCTGCATGATTAATTATACAAGGCTCAGTTAATACTTTGTTCTTTGATAAGATGGTATAGCATAAAGGTTTGTAATGCATTTAATATTGAATATAGCAGTTCTCCTGGGAAAGCTAATAATATTCATATTTGATGGAGCTGCTGTCAAATTGATACAAAATGGGATTAAAATTAAACAGTATAATTACGTATTGTTCACTGACTAGTTGAGAAATGTCAAATGGGCTTCTGAAAAGAATATCAAGGATCACTGATTCATTAACAACATGGAGGGTGAAGAGAAGAATTACATGGATCCAAAAATAAAGTGATAAAAAGCTAGCAATGATGAGAGATCCCATGAAGGGTAGGAGCGGAACACAATGCATTTGGAACAAATTGGAGAAATTCAATATATCAAGTCTTGACAGAGTGAAATTTAATCAAGATCATGTAAATTACTTCTCCTAAGATACTAAAACGCCAAGCCAAGGCGTGTTTGATAAACCATGAAGAGTTACAAAAAGAAAAAAAAATGCATAAGGGCTATAGTAACTCAATTTAGCTTAGAAGCAGGAATCTGAATGATTATCATTATTTTCCTTCTCATCATCACCATCCTGTCTCCTTTCTGCTCATAGCACAGTTCACGCACTTTGACAATCCCACAGAACTATCAAAAACGTGCAATCTTTCAGCAGAAATTCACTGTAATTTCTTTATGTTTATAATTTGTCCCATTTCTGTAGTACTCAGAGGTCATCTTCTGTTTTCTGTTTAAAAATTTGAAATGTTTTAAGCACTTTATCTGAACCCTAGGAATAAAATATTCATGTCAAAAATGAATGAATATTTATATCCTAGTCTTGTTGAGTCTACATCTGTCTCTGGCACAATTATTACATTGTAGGAGTGGTTGCGTTTCTTTCTTTCTTTTTTAAAGGTTATGACCATTTTTTTTTTACTATTTTAAAACTGACAGGAAGTTTTAGCCAAATAGCAATGCTTAATTTAACTTTTATTTACAAAGATTTTCACTGCTAATCGGATTTGCAAATGTTTAATCCTAGTAAGACTATAGCAGTAAAGGAATAGAGCACAACAGGTGCACTTTTGAATCTCCATTCTGAATGTAGCATTTTATTACTTAACTGTGGGCTTCCCTTCCAAAAAGTCCCCCTCTGTTCCTCTGCTCTGCAGGAATGAAAAACATGTGAAGCAATGAACTTCATCACAAATATTGAATGATCATTCAATAATTGCCAAACAGTATTTTACCCTAAAATATTATAAAGGGTAAGTCGAATCTCTCCGATTGCTTTGGCTGAGGATTCTGTTCCTTTGAATTCCATATGATACAAATACAGATCGACCTCAACCATTGTTTTAATGATGGTTCAAAGTTATAACTGTGCTGAAAAGGTGACATACAATGTGTCTTAGAAGTTATAACCATTGGACCACCCTTGTAGTTGTGCAACCATCCCAGCTGGCCTTTGACAAACAAAATCCATGGGGGAAGCTGGATTCAGTTAACAACCACAGTAAAAATAGTCATAAAATCAGGTCTGGTCATATGATGAGTCACTTAACATTACTTCAGTCACATTACATAGTGACTGAAATTCCAGTCTCAATTGTGCTTGTAAGTCAAGGACTATCTGTAAAGTAAAGGACAATGAATGATTAAAATAATAATAATAACAATAACAACAACAACAACAACAACAACAACAATAATAATAATAATAATAATAATAATAATAATAATAATAATAATAATAATAATAAAAGTTGGAAGGGACCTTGGAGGTCATCAAGTCCAACCCCCTGCTCAGGCAGGTAACCCTATACCATTTTGGACAAATGGCTGTCCAGTTTCTTCTTAAAAACTTCCAGTGTTGGAGCATTCACCGCTTCTGGAGGCAGGTTGTTCCACTGGCTAATTGTTCTAACTGTCAGGAAGTTTCTCCTTAGTTCTAGGTTGCTTCTCTCTTTGGTTAGTTTCCATCCATTGCTTCTTGTCCTGCCTTCAGGCGCTTTGGAGAATAGCTTCACTCCCTCTTCTTTGTGGCAGCCCCTGAGATATTGGAACGCTGCTATCATGTCCCCCCTCGTCCTTCTCTTCATTAAACTAAAATAATCCAGAATACTTTGAATGTGGTAATTGTTCTTTTGGGATAAGAATTCTCAGGTGCAATATAGTCTAGAATTATTTTTCTATGTTCCTGTTCTTATATTCTGAAACATTTTCCTCATGTCACGACATCATTTAAAATATTTCTCCATCAGAGGCAGCTAATAGAGTGGAATATAGTATGAAGCAGTTAGCATTCATATTTTGAATGAACTGGAAACAATGCTGATAAATCTTATAACAAGGAAAATTTATCACTGAAATGCCATTTTGGCATCATCCCTTTGCAGTAAAAGTGACGAACCCACTTTCTATTCTTCCCTTCTAAGGAATTGAACAATTTGGCAATATCACATCTTCTATGCTTCTGAAACATGGATTTATCAAATCTTGCATAGCAACTATAATTGGGCAGAATATTCAGACAAAAAATATGATTGAGCAGAAAATTTAAACAAAAAATAAATAGCAGACAGATGGCTTCCCAATTACTGTTACTAATTTCATAAATATTATTTTTCTATTGAATTGTTTTCTAATGTATAAAAAGAAATGAATATTATGACATGTAGCCAAAATATGATTGGCAGTAGTGTTTAGGAATCTTATTTTCCCTTCTGTATTAATGACACTTTTCTGTTCCTTAATTTCCTGAAACTAATTATTAATAACTAGACAACCAATGCCCTGTTGGATCATTATTTCAGAGATACTGTATTTTCTTACCAGATTCCTCTATGGGTTCTATAATGGCAGAGTTTCTGAGGTACTGCCTTTTCCAAGGAAAAGTACTTAAAAATTTAGGGAGATGTTCAGAGATGTATCTGACTTGAAAATAGCCCATGCTGAACTGTATAGCACATATAGTATTGAGTGATATAGAGGTGTTTTAGTTGTGATGACCACATTTGGTAGTCCTTGTTTCTTGGTTCCAAATAAGGAGGTCCAAAGGAGGTGTCAATTATAGATATAACAACAATGGGCACTAATTGTGACTTAGGTACTCTGCCATAATCTTAATAGAATGTAATAGGTGGCATCTAGATTTCACGGTTTTCAGGTGGTTTCCAGGTTTCCTAAGCTTAATGATACTACAATATATCCAGTTTAAAACACTCAGATGTCCCTCTTAACCTGAGATACTGGACAGTCATGGACCAGCAGGACAGACAATACTGGGTTAACTGGACAATACATAAATCAGTTTCTTTTGTTCTCCCTGATGGCAAGAGATTTTATTTTCAATTTTTCCCCTGTCAGTTTTATAAATATGACTTGTTTTTCTCCTCCTGAAGTTTTCCTCCTAAAAAAATCTCCTATCTTGGACAAACAGCAGAATTCAACTCCCAGAATTCTGTGACGAGCATAGGAAGTCTGCAAGGGAAGAAATGGCTGCACTGAAGTTTATCTGGTACAGCATATTGTGTGGGGATGAGAGGTAATTTATCAATAAAGACCATTATCGGTGGAGATATGCTGACCAGACGCTTTGTTGATAAATGTGTTAGCTTTTCTTGACTTTGTTAAAGTAATATTGTATTGCAGCTAGCATTCAAACCGTGCTTTGAAGTATAAATGATTGGTATAGGCCCGTATATCCCTAAATATAACACCAACTTGATATATAATCATGGTGAGCTCAGTTCTGTGAGTATAGAGCCAATACAGCAATTCAGATGGGATGATGGAGAGAAACAGGGTTATAAAGAGCAGCTGGGAATCTATATCAGAGTTGCACAGCTTGGCTCAGATTGAGGGTTACTCTTGGCTGTTTGGCTAGCATGCAGGGAACTGCCCTCCAAAACTTAAAACAAGGCCAGGACAGAAAATGCAATTTACATGTAAATTAAACTAATACAGCTAATATGATTACTCTCTATGTACTTTTCATCACAATAACAATTACTGCTTGATAGTAACATTTGAAGGACTCTGAAGGCTACAGCCAACGCTATTTCTGGTCTATGTAGTGGGAAGAGACCTCTCTAATCAGCTGGTGATCGTCCTCAAAGAGCACAAACTATGCTTCAATAGCACCAGCTGCCTGCTCTTCCACAGTAGCACAAACTCCACAAACTGGATTTGAGAAGAAAGGGGTCAGATTGGCTTGTTCTCGGCACCCATATTTTTTTTGCCATTTTTTTTGATCACCTGTTTTTTACTGCTCAAAATAGTGCCTTGCACAGGGATAGATAAAGAAATAACTTGCAGCATCCCTGTGGTCATGTGATCAAATTCAGACGCTTAGCAACTGACATTTATGACTGTTGCTGTGTCCTGGGGTCATGTGAGCAACTTTTGTGACCTTCTGACCAGCAAAGTCAATGAGACAGCCAGGTTCACTTAACAACTGTGTTATTAGTTTAACTGCAGTGATTCACCTAACAACTATGCAAGAAAAGTCATAAAATGGGCAAAACTCACTTAACCCCAATCAAGGAATTACCAACACAGACAAACAAGCTAGCAATAAACCACAGCCCAATTAAGGAACCACTAAGACCACCCCCATGAACATGGCAACCCACTAGTATATAAAATGAGATGAAGCTCCCCACACTCTATTAGCACTGATGATGTTACCTAGTTTGGTAATGAAATGTCTGCAAGATATAACCATGCTCAGAGAGTATCAAGGACCCCACAATTGTGACTTATTCAACAGGTCCAAACACCCAAACTGTTGCTCTCTGTTTCTCATATAAACTTTCAGGCAGGACTAATTTGATGTCTCCTGCTCCTCATGGATAACATCAGGAGAGATGCAATGAGGACCATTTGTGGCACTTGATAAACTCACTCGTTCACTTTGTATTGGACTCAATACGAAGATTATATAGAGCTGACCAAGATACATTTTTTTAAATAATATTTTATTAATTTTCTAATTTTACATTTAGGTATTTAAAAAGCAATGTGGTGGCTGGGTTAATCAATAGTTCAATAACATACAAAAATCTTTAGTACAAATCTCAAGTTACAGCATCAAATATTTCCTCTCTTTTTCCCTTAATATCTACTATCTCGTATTTAAGCTAATACAGTTCTTACTAGATCAACTAAGTAAAAACATCATTATTACATTCAATCTTTATAGACAATCAATGTCCTGTTATTGATTTTTCCCCAATTTTTAGTTTCCCATCAATATTCAAATTTAACATTTGATAGTTATAATTTCCAGGCTTTAGGTAACCAAAGTTTCCCTTATCTCAATTCATAACAGAATCTAATATTCAAAATACACATCTATTTGAGTATAGTCTTGTTCTATTTCCTAAAAGTTATCTATTTCCCACCATATTAAATCATCTAATTAATAATACAGTATCCCCTTTAATAAATCAAAACCATTATATATATTGTCTGGGTTAATCAATAAATCAAACATATTCATATTTTTTTCTTTTGGGTCTAATTTTTAAATATTAAACAAATAGAATCCTTATTTTCAACTAATTTCCAAATATTTTAAATTTAATGACCAAAATTCCCCTTATCTCAACTTCCTCCTTTAACCTTTTAATTAGTAATAGGAAATCCCCTCTAATAAATCAAAACCCCAATTTTCTTCAGCCTTATTCTGGCTTTCTTCTTTTGCCAACTAACTTTCCATATCAGTACTTTTAAATCATCAAATAGATCTCCCTCTATTATTATACATATTATTTGAAATAAGAGAGACCATTTCATTGCCATTTTTTGGAAGGACTAGCCCGTTTGTATTCGTTAGATTGTTTCCCTATTATTCCAATTCCCCATGATTGTCCTGATACGTTTATCTTCCATTCAATCTGTTCTTCTTCTTTCTCCTCAAATTTCTTTTGATTTATATAGAAAGTCTTTTCCATTTTCAGTGTTGTCACTCGCTTTTCTGGAAGTCAGTAAAGGTTTACATTCATAGTTCAAGCAGGCCAGTTATGCTGCCTAGAAGTTCTCTTTACAGCTGAGTTTCTCACAGGTGCTATCTATCAAGTTTTATCTGAAAGTCTGGGCTTCAAGCCAAGTCTCTTTAGGCAATAACAAGTTGTAATAACAAACTTCGCCACAACATATCACTGATGCTGTTTAAAGTTTTTTAAGTCCAAAATTTTTATAATCCTTTTTCCAGTTTTATTTCTTTTTTGTAGATAAAAACAAAAGTCTGCAGTAAAAATAAGAAAATGTTTGGTTCCCAAGTTTCAGAAACATATAAATCCAATTAGATTAAAATTGTTCTTTTAGTGCTTTAACTCCCCTGGGTAGTCAGTCGCTGCTATTCTTAGAGGATGGGGCAGAAATTCCCTTCCCTCTCTCCTCACAGGAGGAAATATACTTTGGGCAGCTTTTGCAGGAAAAGCAAATACTTAGGATCTTAAAGAGAAGATCAGATCTCACCCAGTTTCATCCGCGTTGCTTTAGAAATGCTTGATGGTAAGTTTGACTTCGGCTGTCTGCAGCTTAGTGATGAGCCATATTGCTATGGCCGGTCTTTCCTCCACTGGTTTCCTCCGCCCCAGATCAAATGGAAGGGATGCTGTCCTCTCATGATCAAGCGGAGGTCCCTTCCTTGCTCGTTGCTCTTACAGGGTGACTTTTGACCCTTTCCAGGGTCCCCAGCGGAACGAAATCGAACGCGGAAGATGGAGCTCGCCTTCCAGCGGCCGCAGCAGCCGCGATGGTAAACTGAAAGTCTCCTGACTAAGATACATTTTTGATTATGTGAGAGGGGGTCAACCCTTTAATCCTGAGGAAGTGGACAGAGTCCATGGAGCTGTAACCATCTGCATTTTTGATCCATGGCCCTCCTCATTTCTCAGGGTCCCCAGGGAGAAGGAATGTGGGTAAGGACATCCTCAGAGAAGGGAAGGTTTTGCCAGCTTTGAGAAATGGTGGTTTCCTCCCCAAGAAGTCATTACTGGATCCACCACAATTTTCATCCTATCCGTTACCTTCACATTTTAGGGAATGTGGTTGAGAAGATGAATGGCTTGCAACTCCGAAGGGTCCTATAGGAAGTGGATCACCTGCCCCTTTCAGTTTGGATTCAGGCTGAACTATAGTACCACAGTATCACATGACGTTGCGAGTTTGACACACCTGCTTTATAGTATAGCCACAGCAACCAATCATAGTGTAGATTGCCTAATGCAAGAGCCAGCACTTTCTAACCAATCAACTACAACTGTGTGTTCTGGCCCATTGTACATTTTACTATCCCAGCTACTCAATTAAATATCCTAACGGTGCATCTTGGTATGCCTATGTGGCACCATTACTTTGAAAGCTGCACTGGCTACTGATAGGCAGTTCAAGGTACTAGTTACATGGCCCAGGATCGAATTATCAGCAGGACTACCTTTATCTGCTTGTTCTTCATGCTTCTAATAGGATGGGCATGTTACATGAAAGACCTAAGTGGGGTGCCTGTTCCACTGTAGAATTCTGCCTTCAGGAATTATCTTCCTCCCCATAGTCCCTAATGTTTCTGGCCTTTAGAAGTGCATTAAAAACTTGATTCTGAATGATGATAGAAGTTCCTGCTTTGAATAGAGTAATGCATATTGTGAGTTTCTGATTATTTATTAACTGCAGTTATTGTGATTTTAACTAGAATTGTATTTTTGTTTCTTTCAGAGTCACATTTAAACAAACTGGGCAGCCATATAAATATCTTAAATAAATTAAATTAGCAAATGCTTGGAGAGTCAAACCCTTGTAAGCTACCTCATTACACAGCTGACTTTGTAAGCAAAAGATAACTGGTTTTCTCTGACATGTACCATTAAATAAAATGAACATTATATGTTGCAGTGTGGCATATATATGTATATTATCAGACTTAAAGGATGGGTCTTTAATTAAGTTAATTAAACAATTATTGTTTAAGCAACTGAATTAGGCATTATAGCATTCCTTTGAGAAATATATGCTACAGATTGTTTAGTGTACGTCTGAAAACAATTGCAGCATAGTTATTATTCAAAGAATTCAACCCCCTCAAATGAATACATAAATTTGTGTACATATTTTTAATATGGAGCATACAGGCCCTTTCGTATATAAAGCCTAATAAATAACATTACAAAAATTGATTGCTTTAAGTAATGTGGGTGCAATGATCTAAGGACAGAAAATAACAATGTAACTTCCATTCTATTTTTAACTGAGTAGAATAAGGTCTTTTGATGTGCATGATAAGTGACAAACCAACTTCTTTTTTGATTAAATCAAAGATGTACTTTGAATTATCAGCAACTGCATATATATAAAAATGACAATATTTACATAATGGAAGGAAAGAGAAGTTGCATTCACATATCAGGCAAATACCAACTAGAACCTAAATGTATAAGATTAATCTTAAAAAGATGCACTTCTGTGTAATTGCATCTAATAATTCTATTCAAAGACTCTTGGAGATGTAAACTAGTGCAAACCAAGCATGGTATCTATGGTAACAAACAAACCATAGCTGGGCCAAAAGGTTTTAAATGCCATTAAAAGGGCTGCATCATAGACTTGGTTGACTGCATTGAAATAACCAATAATTGTCTCACCACTTAATAACAAGCTGGGCCACGCTTCATAAACAGTACAAATAGGAAGAAAGAGAATGAGGAAAATGACTAGAAAGTCAAGCAACATCTGAGGCGGGATCTCCTGAGTTAGAGCCAATCCATATTAGCTAGATTAGAGATATCCTGGGCATCCCATAATGCTTTTTAAAAATTGCAGCCAAAAGAATTTTTGTAGATGTCTGAAACCTTTAAAGTAGGGTATCCAACCTTGGCAACTTTACACCTGTGGACTTCAACTTCCAGAATTCCCTAAGCAGCCATGCTGGCTGAGGAATTCTGGGAGTTGAAGTCCACAAGTCTTTTTTAAAAAAATATTTTATTAGATTTTATAAGGGTGGGGAAGGGATAAGATCGGTAAGGGTGTTGGATGGGGTTGGGGAGTGAGGGTGGGATAAGAGTAGGGAAAGATACAATAGTGGGGTTACCACAAGTCTTAAAGTTGCCAAGGTTGGACACCCTTGATTTAAATCATTACCTGTTTCCAGAACTGGGAAAAAGAGAAGGAGTGATTCCAACTACTACAGCTTCCCCAGTGGTCTTGTTACTGCACTTCAAAACAAAGGAAGTCACGTTGCCAAAAGTTGCTATGATGGAGGTGTGGAAGTAATGGGAGGTGCAGGGAAAAGGAGTGAAAAGATCTTCACCCAGTTTTTCCTCTTCAGCAAAAGCAGAAACTTATTAAAGATGAGACAAATAAAAAAGCAGGAGTTGCTGGTAGGAATAGCAACCCTGTGGATTACTTCCACAAGATCCTATTCTTACTAAGATGAGCAAAAAGAAAGCCCTAGTTGGCAGGGAGATTTTGTTCTCCCTAGCAGCCCAAGCAGAAATGGCCATGGAGGTAGAGAGCGCCACAGCCAAATGGGAGACGGTGGTCTCACAGCAAAGTATCTGGAGCCATGCAGGCCGCCATATTCCTCAGGTTGTACCTCCAGGTGAATCAGAATATTCCCATAAATAGTTGCTGTATGTTTTCCAATGAAAAACATTGCTTTCCTGCAGCATCATTGTGGCAGAATCTATCTTCTATAATTCTATGACTTATCTTCCACAAGTGGTTAGCAGGCTGCCTCAGTGCCAGTAGATGAGGATGTAGAACATTGGACTGAAATTGCTGGTAGGCTAATGTTTCAACAGAGGCATATTTCCGAGATTTTGTTTAAAGCAGAGGAAATTTTCTGGGAATTGCTTATTAATAGGGTCAGGCGGGCATGTTGGAGAAGAAGTGGACATTTTATTTCAGAACAAAATTACCTTGAAAGGTTTCCTGACACAAAATATAATGTTTAATTATTATTATTATTTTTTAAAAAGAATCCCTCTCAAATTTGGCTTCCTCCATACTTAAAGCTCCAGAGACTTTGCTAACTAGCTGTGGTTATTTGGGAATAAATTCTGTCAGAGGGGTGGTGGGGAGCCACATCCCCTTGGAAGCCATCTTCTTCTTGACCCCAGACATGATTTCAATGCAGTAATATAGGGAATTTGTCCTTACAGAAGTTCATACCAGTGCAAGACGGTCTTCTTGTATTTCCATAGGCTCAGGCCTTGGAATTAGAATGCCAGAGGGGGCTGCATGGGGAAGGAAACCCAAGCACTGATGATAAAATAGTAGAAGCAAAAGCAAGTTAGGGATGAAGTTTATGCTGGAAGCTGGCATCTGCCTGGCAGCATATCTCCCTCCCACATACAAGAGAAAGACCAAATGGGAGACTCTCTCTCTCTCTCTCTCTCTCTCTCTCTCTCTCTCTCTCTCTCTCTCTCTCTCTNTGACAGCGTGGGAGAGTGAATGAGAGAAAGAGATAGGGAGAGATTGTCTGGCAGTGTTGGGTGTGTGTAAGGCAAAGCTGCTATGACTGATCCAAGGGTTCAAAGAGGCAGAAACCCCCACCCACTCTGTGGATCAGGTCCATACAAACACCCACAGACGTATACAAACAATAGGAACTGCATTATAACTTTGTATTAATGTCATAGCTCTTCTTTATTTTTACACTAGCCATTTATTGTAAATAATTGTATGTGAAGTTACTTGTTGAATACTGATACAGTCCCACCTTCATAGCTACATTGAAAAATAGCTAGCAGTCATTGATGCCTTAATATATGGTAGTGTATCTTTGCTCTTCTCATAGATGCGTGCATCCCGGTGTAGAGAAAGTTCTGTATTCATGAAAGAATATTTGCAGTATTTTATTTCACTGCATGTTTGGGAATCATGGAATCATAGAATAAATGAAAGAGAAACCCTCCGAATGTGATTATTGTGTAAGCAGCTGACAAATAACTTGACTCTCTGAGTTTATTGTTGAAAATATTTTCTTTAGATTAAAGCTCTGTTATAGAATATTTTTGACAATTTCATACATTTCAAGTTTCCATGGAAACAAGAAAAGGCATTTATTCTTTAAAGAGTGTTTTTTTATATTAGAAGAAGATATCCATTTTCTGTAAATTAGTCTTATAATTGGAACTATCACTTCTTACGATTTCATCAATCTGAAGGCTGACATTTTATTCTGGAGTCAAAAAACTATGCTGTTTTTGTTTTTCGTTTTTCCCTTTTTGTCAGATTAAAGTAAGGAAAATACTTAGCCCATAATTCTGTACTGATCAGTGTTTTAACTATAAGCTCTTTTTGTGACCATTAATATAAATAGTTTTGTGTCTGCTTCATATCAAAAAGCCACAAACAAGTTTGGAAACCTAGTGAAATATCACACCCATATTTGTTTTCTATTAAGAGGATGAAATAAAATACAGAAACAGTAAATGTTTGTCGTGTGTGTGTGTGCGTGTATGTACATTTGGTTTTTCTTGCCTAAATGTAGAACCTTCAATGGTGAAAAAAGTAAGGTTCTACATTTAGGCAAGAAAAACCAAATATACAGGTATAGTATAGGGGCTACCTTGCTCAATAGTAGTAACTGTGAGAGGGATCTCGGAGTTCTAGTGGACAATCACTTAAATATGAGCCAGCAGTGTGCTGCAGCTGCCAAAAAGGCCAACACAGTGCTGGGCTGCATTAACAGAGGGATAGAATCAAGATCACGTGAAGTATTAATACCACTTTACAATACCTTGGTAAGGCCACACTTGGAATACTGCATCCAGTTTTGGTCACCACGATGTAAAAAAGATGTTGAGACTCTAGAAAGAGTACAGAGAAGAGCAACAAAGATGATTAGGGGACTGGAGGCTAAAGCATACAAGGAAAGGCTGCTGGAATTGGGTATATCTAGTTTAATGAAGAGAAGGACGAGGGGGGACATGATAGCAGTGTTCTAATATCTCAGGGGCTGCCACAAAGAAGAGGGAGTCAAGCTATTCTCCAAGGCGCCTGAAGGCAGGACAAGAAGCAACGGGTGGAAACAAATCAAGGAGAGAAGCAACCTAGAACTAAGGAGAAACTTCCTGACAGTTAGAACAATTAACCAGTGGAACAACCTGCCTCCAGAAGTAGTGAATGCTCCAACACTGGAAGTTTTTAAGAAGAGACTGGACAGCCATTTGTCTGAAATGGTATAGAGTTTCCTGCCTGAGCAGGGGGTTGGTCTAGATGACCTCCAAGGTCCCTTCCAACTTTATTATTATTATTATTATTATTATTATTATTATCATTATCATTATCATTATCATTATCATCATCATCATCATCATCATCATCATCATTATTATTATTATTATGTGCGCACACATGCACAGGTGTGTGTAGTACCATATTGCTAGATGATTTTAATGAAAGATTATAGAACACTACAAGATTTTAATCAATTTCAATTATAGAACAGATCTGGATTACAAAAAGGAAACTTTTCCTGAAGGTAAGTTGCTTCAATTCGCCAGCTGGCCAAGTTCTGGGTACTTGATAATGCCTTACTTTTTCATCCTGGTCACTCTGATCATAATCCTGAGGGCTTCATTCTGTGAATGTGTGAATCTGTTGGACAGGTAGAATTCATTAAATAAGAAATAGCACCCATGAATTAAATGATTTGAAAGCATTTCAACCAATTCCAGTCTAAAGTCTCTAATTATTTTAACATTAATATTCTAATCATTTTTATACCACATGAGAATTGTCCTCTAGAAAAATGTAATTCATTTTAGTTGTTTTGGAATGGCTGTGAGGTGGATCCTTCCTAAGTCAATGAGTAATTTTAGAGGTTACAAGTGAATTCCTATACTATGGGGTCTTTCTCTTTCAGTCTGGGTTGTGTAGCTTCAACAAGTATAATAAGAAGGAATTATAGGACAGAAGAAGAAGGAGGAGGAGGAGGAGGAGGAGGAGGAGGAGGAGTTAAGATGCCAACCTAACTTGTACTAAATTAGTTTTCGTTACAATGCTTGCCTAACATCATCTGATTCCTTAAACTATCAATTCAGTCTTTCTGTTGGATTCATTTTGACTGGAAGAAGACAAACAACTGATAAATATCAGGCTCCAGCACAGAAAATGTATTAACCTATCGGTTATACCATAAACATAAGTGGGTGTCTAGAAATGCAATTTGTTTTTTGATTGCAGTTCAAGATTTATTGTTCTTGTGAGGGTGACATTGTAGATAAGGCTTTGTTTTAGCAGGGACCACTCATCCTGTGTGATGGTCTGACATGGTACAAAAGCACGCTTACACATACTTGCTGTCTACAAGTGTACCTGCCAACACCAGCCTTATTACTATGGGACATTAGACATATTATTGAGGAACAAGTCAGTGATAATATGGGATACTTTCGTCATGATGAAAATAATGTAGCAAACACAGTAAACTGTAATGGAGGAAAATTAGATAATGCTTCCTATAGATTCTTCTTTTCCACAATATTCAGGGACTGTGGCCAATTTATTATGGAGAATACTTGGTAAAACAATATTTAATTTACAAGATGACAACTTACATTTTTTTTACTAATATTGAGATGAATCTATTTTCCAACATATGCTCTTTCAGTTAGAATTTTTCCCCATTATTTGGTATCTAATTTGGTTTTGGAAGGATACCAGTTCTATCTATTCAGTATTCACTTGTACATTAAAATAGGATGACTAACAATGCTCCAACTAGAAAGTCACCCTTAGCTTTATTATAATCATAGAACAGGTTCTTCAGAGAGTTTTAAATATACATTCTACAGAACTTGATTTGTATGTAACAATCAAATAATATCCCTTCTCCCACTACCTCCTCCAATATTCTTCCATTGATAACTTGAATTGAAAATGGAGATACACTGGCTAGATTTAAACAATGTGCTAAAGAAAAAAATATTTTAATGTTGGCTTGTTGAATAAACAAGGACGGGCTGGTTTACAGGTAATGCTAAAACATCGTTCAATGGATTGATTTTAGACTTGCATCATTTGTATTGCTTAACAGCATGTATGAGCCAAATATGGCTTATTTGGGAAATCAAGACTAAAATTTTAGCCACTGCAATGAATGAAATTAAGTGTAGCCTAGCACTGCTGGATACTCACTTTAGAAAACCTATCACCTGAATTTCACAGGTGGCATGTGTTGGCCAAATGCCAGACCCCAATTATGATACCGAGACAAGGAAAATCAATTGATTTATATTCCAATTAAAAAAGGATTCTCTTATTGATTTCACAGGAGGGAGAACAAAGGGGGAAATCACACCTTCCTTTTTATAGTTTGCATAATTCTACAAAAAAGTACAAATGAACATTTTGATTGGGTAAGGAAAAATCATCTATCCAGTTACACGTAAAAACTAAAACATCCAATAACATGTGAGCATTTAGGGTTGAAAAGAGCATTGCATTCTCAATAAAAGTAAAAGAAACATTTGCAAGAGAAAAATGTCAAAATGGCAATGGGTAAGATACATCCTCAGCACTTCCCAATGCTGGGCTTGAATACTGGCTTTGTTCAAGGAGGCTGCCACAAAGAAGAGGGAGTCAAGCTATTTTCCAAAGCGCCTGAAGGCAGGACAAGAAGCAACGGGTGGAAACAAACCAAAGAGAGAAGCAACCTAGAACTAAGGAGAAACTTCCTGACAGAACAATTAACCAGTGGAACAACCTGCCTCCAGAAGCGGTGAACGCGCCAACACTGGAAGTTTTTAAGAAGAAACTGGACAGCCATTTGTCCAAAATGGTATAGGGTTTCCTTCCTGAGCAGGGGGTTGGACTAGATGACCTCCAAGGTCCCTTCCAACTTTATCATCATTACTATTACTATTATTATTATTATTATTATTATTATTATTACTATTACTATTACTATTACTATTACTATTACTATTACTATTACTATTACTATTATTATTATTATTATTATTATTATTATTATTATTATTATTATTATAGCTGAAAATGGAACTATTTTACCTACAATGTCTCGAATGCTTTCCTGCCAATCCTGGTTTCTAAAAGAAAGGCTTTCTTACATTCTTGGAGATTAAGTAAGGCTTGATACATTTGAAAAAGGCAATTTTAAAATGCAAGAAAACCCATGTTAGTCAATCAGTGCAGCAATGCTACAAAGCCTATTTTTCAAGTATTACACATCCATCCTACATGGCCCTCACTTACTGTGCCATTTTTGGGGATATGCCAGGCCTCTGGACCCTCTGGATGTTGAGCCAAAAGGTCTTGTTCTCATTCATCCTCTCAGGCATCTGAAAACTGTGTGAATGTTCTTGCATGATTTGCTGAGGCTCCATAGGTGCCATGAAAGCAGGACCTTCTCACATGACTTCCAGAAGGTCTAGGAAGAGAGTTCAAAAGAAAGAAGAGTCTGGAGAGGCCGTGTGTGTGTGTGTGTGTGTGTGTGTGTTTGCATGTTTGTGTGAAATGCCACCAAGCTTAAGGTATGAATTTTCTAAATTTTTGACACACCGAGCCCAAAAGATTCACCATTGATTGGTTTAGAATCTTCTCATTGGACTCCTTAAATTTGCAGTTCTTGGCAACTAGATGTCCCGAAGGTTTTAAACTAGCAATGTGATAACCACTATTAATACTCTGAAAGATCTTCAGTTCTTTCTCAGTTGAGCACCATTCATCCTGATGGGTCCATCTGGCACTGTATTGTCAATCATTTACAGTGTATCGTTTATCCATGTGGCTTTCTTGGTAAAATACAGGAGTGGTTTATCATTTGTCTTCTCCCTTGCATGATTAAATAATGCTTTTGTTATTGTCACTTAAATGATCTTCTGCCAATAGTATCTTCCTATATCTCTGCTGTCTGATACAGGCGACAGATAGCTTTAACTGAACAGCTGGGATAATCTTCACAATTTGGGTGACCCTGCTGGCATTACATACTCAGCCTATTCTTCCAGCATTTCCTAGTAACACCCTCTTGGCATAAACCCTCTTGGCATAAATGAAGAATACCCCCTTCCCCACAATGAGGCAGAACAGCAGGAATTGGGGGGGAAGGGAGGGTAGCTATAGGTTATTCAATAAACCATTATTGAACTAGCCATGTGTTAACATGATATGCTAAGTAGATTACAACACATTATCCCATGTAGAGCAATATGTGCACTATTGTAGAAACACCAGCTCAACAAATATATCTCTTCCCAAGTCTTCCAGTCTACTGACTCACAGTCCATTTCACTTGAGATTTGTAAGCCACACCAAGTATACAGTAGCTTACAGGTCTCAGATCATATCCTAAGCAAGCTAGAATTCTTATACCAATAAATAATTTTTGACATTATTCAGATCTTTATATATGCACAATTTTCTTTACGTCTGGCAGCTACGATTCCAAATTAACACGCAAGCAGCATCCTTTAAACTTTAAACGTTGCTAACATTGGATGTTCCCACTCTGACAACTGATGAAAATGCAACCATTTTCTCTTCTCCTTTAACATGCTTTTGTTGCTTTTAGAATTCAGGTGCAGCAGGGGGGAGGTCGGAATGTAAGCTCAGCTAGCCATAATAATGCTGCTGTGGGAACCCAAGGACAAGCTGATAACATTTTGGCAGGCTGAGGAGCTGAGGAGAAAGCCCGTGCTTGAAGCTAATTGGGGAATGTGTTATAAAACACAGTTTATTGGGGATGGGAATTGTACTTTGTATCCGGGGGAAGGGAATTTAGTGTTTGGGTTCAACTATGTAGTGTCGATACTTTGTTTCCCGAATAAATCAAATCAAATCAACCTTTATTGTTAAAGTACAATATGTGTACAATGAGATTGGCTAAGCCTCCCTTCGTGCACCCCCCGACACAACTCACAGTGACAACAAACACACAATCTTATTACACCACGTGAACTTATTGCACAACGCGCCAGCCCCACAAGTCTATCATACATGTAGTTATTTCCCATTCAGGAGTCTGACAGCCCATGGGTAGAAACTGTTCTTCAGCCTGTTGGTGCGGCTGGTTATGCTTCTATATCTCCTGCCCAATGGTAGGAGAGTAAAGAAGTGCTGACCAGGGTGTGAGTCATCCCTGAGGATTTTCCTCACTCTTCTAAGGCAGCGGGCCCTAGCGATGTCATCTAGTGGTGTCAGGGGACAGCCCATGATGTTTTGTGCTGTGCTCACCACCCTCTGTAATGTTTTTCTATCTGCGGCTGTCAAGCCAGCATACCACACCATAATGCAATGTGAGAGGACACTTTCTATAGTGGACCTGTAAAAGAAGGTCATCAGTCGTTGTTCCACTTTGTTCTTTCGCAAAACCCTAAGGAAGTGGAGTCTCTGTTGGGCGTTTCTGGCCACCTGGGTTGTATTGATTTTCCAGGTGAGATCTTCACTGAGGTAGACTCCCAGAAATTTAAAGGAGGAAACTCTCTCCACACAGCCCCCCCGGATGTAAAGTGGGGCGGGTTCCTCTCTTTTCTTCCAGAAGTCTAACGCCATCTCCTTTGTCTTGCTGATGTTCAGGTACAAATTGTTTTCTAGACACCATGAGGATAGTTTTTTACCTCCCCCCTGTACGCTGTTTCGTCTCCACCTGTAATAAGACCCAATACGGTGTTATCATCTGCGAACTTAATGATCACAGTGGATGGGTCAGACAATACACAATCATGTGTACAGTGAATACAGGTTCTTTAAGGAAGAATTTTGCCTCAAAGTTCTTTTGATGGGTTTCATCTATCAGAACCATGACATTACTACTGTTTTATTTAACTGAATTGCACTGCAGCACACAACTAGTGCCACCTAATTTTTCTGTGTGTAACAGTTATAGGACTGAAGGTGCAGAACAGAAACCAGATAGAAAACGTATAAAGTTGGCAATCATTGATGATACCACCTGGGACTCTGGGACTTTATATTCACTGGCACCAGAATCTGAGTGGTATACTTGAAAAAAGTTGGCTGAAAATAATAACCCCAAAATGAAAAGCCTTTAAGGAACATTGGCAGAGGTTTGGCATAAATGCTACCATGCCAGCTATCCAAACACAATGATCAATGGAAGCTTGACTGTTCTGGTCAATCCCATGGAGCAGCTGCCACCTCTTTGGTCAAGAAACCTAAAGCTTGTTATGGCAACTAAAACATGTTATTTGGCAAGAAAGATTGATAAGATCTGTGTCACTATGGTTGAGAACATTAGTATTTTTCATGGTTGTCTCTCTAAAACTGCAATTCATCTATAAAGAGTTGAACTCAAACCAGGCTGATTTTCTATTTGCATTGAGAAACAGATGAGTGGCAAGCTTAGTGAAGTGTGGGATCTTTCTATGAAAATTAGATGGCAGATTGCATTCATTGGTTTTGAACTAACCTGCTTGTATATTTGTAAATAAAACAAATGCTGTGATGACAGCCTATATTTCAAGTGCTCTTATTCTAAGGAGCTGTTGCAGAATTCAGGAACTATCAGCAAAAAGATTTTAAAATCCTAAAATGCAAGATGCTATGATTTCATATATTTCTTTGCATAGTAGCACTTTTTTTTTAAACCTAACACATTCTATAAAAAGGCATAAGCTTTCATGAGTTGCAGCTCTCTTCAGATTGCTTTTCTGGAATTACTGATGGTGTCTTAGCAGCTAACATAGCACAAAATATAGCTTACAGCAAGAGGCTACATTAATTATCATTTATTTGAATGTGATATGTTTATCTATATACCATTATAGATAATGATGCCCTTGACGTGATGGCCCGGTGCCTGGAGGCCGTACGGGTCTGGATGGGGAGAAACAGACTCAGGCTCAACCCTTCCAAGACCGAGTGGCTGTGGTTGCCGGCGCCCCGGCATAGTCAGCTGACTCCATCGCTGACTATAGGGGGCGAAACTTTGGCCCCCTCGGAGAGGGTGCGCAGTCTGGGTGTCCTCCTGGATCCACGGCTGACACTAGAAGATCAGTTGACGGCCGTGGCCAGGGGGGCGTTCTACCGGGTACGCCTGGTTTACCAGTTGCGGCCTTTTCTGGACCGGGACGCCTTGCGCACAGTCACCCACGCCCTTGTCACCTCCCGCCTGGACTACTGTAATGCTCTCTACATGGGGCTCCCCTTGAGGAGCACACGGAGGCTCCAGCTAGTCCAGAATGCAGCCGCGCGGGCGGTGATGCTCCCATATAACGCCGCTGCTGCGCGAGCTGCACTGGCTGCCGGTGGCTTTCCGGGTGCGCTTCAAGGTGTTGATTATCATCTTCAAAGCGCTCCATGGCATCGGACCTGGTTATCTCCGAGACCGCCTTCTGCCTCCAATTACCTCTCATCGGCCGATACGCTCCCACAGAGAGGGTCTCCTCAGGGTGCCGTCAGCCAGACAGTGCCGGCTGGCGACCCCCAGGGGGAGGGCCTTCTCTGTTGGAGCTCCCACCCTATGGAACGAGCTACCCCCAGAGATCCGGGTGATTCCGGATCTCCCCTCCTTCCGCCGCGCCCTCAAGACATGGTTATTTAAGTTAGCAGGACTGGCCTAAGGGTTATTTTAAATTGGTTTTTATTCGGCCTTAGAATAATATTTCATTTTAATTAACATTTTAAATTTTGTATTTTTGTATTCAAGTATTTGTTTTTAAATGGCTGTAAGCCGCCCTGAGTCCGTAGGGAGAAGGGCGGGGTAGAAATACAAATAAATAAAATAAATAAATAAATAAATAAATTAACACCCTCGTCGACAAGACCCTTAACTGGGTAAAACAAAACATCATAGAGCAACATTTTTGAACCAAGGTACCTCAGGTGGGCTAACTTATAGAATGTGTCCAAAATGTGGGACCCATGACTCCCAAGGGGATGAAAGTTGGGGAAGCTGTGGCTTCTTCAGTGCTACTGGCTATTGCTACACTGTTAGGATGTTGCTGCAATTATGTGGTCTTCATCTCCAACATTCTGTGACAGTTTCCCAGCCAATCTCACAATCTCACTCCTTCCCCCACCCTGCAGCAAGAAATTGACTCATTATAGAAGCAAGAACTATAAGGTGCACGAAGAAAGCCCAGGATATTTTTATTGCTTCCCCCCCACCTTCTCTGGCACACAAACATGCACATGTATCTTTATCCCATCTTTGTTCAGGAACTCAAAGCACATATGTAGCACTTCATCTTTCTATATTTCTTCACAAACAACCCTGTGAGGTAAATTGAGCTGAAAGTCACCAAGTGAGCTGCTGTCGCTGCAGATGGAGTAGAAAAGGATATCTCTGATGTCAGTCAAATACATTAACCAATAAATCTTAGTCTTTTCCCATTCTGTTTCATTTTTCAATTGCTTCCTACTCTGAAACTAAGTAGACTGGTCTCCCCTTTGGCCACTGAAGATCAGGTAGACTGGTCCCACTTTACATCTCAGGTGATCAAGTGATCCTATTTTTAAAATGTCTCTGACAGTTTCTTACAACTCAGTGGAGAAACCAGCAAGGGTTCTAAATTGTTCTAAAGTGAGAATAGAAACATACAACATTGTGGTAAAATTAAATTAAAAATTAAATTAAATTAAAAATTAAATTAAATTAAATTAAATTAAATTAAATTAAATTAAATTAAATTAAATTAAATTAAATTAAATTAAATTAAATTAAATTAAATTAAATTAAATTAAATAATTAAATTAAATTAAATTAAATTAAATTAAATTAAATTAAATTAAATTAAATTAAATTAAATTAAATTATGATTAGCATAATTATGCCATGTGGAAAAAGAGAGGGGATGTCACAGTCAAGAAATGATACCAAACATTGGGATCAGGCAAGGAGGTGGAGAGATGTAGAAACAGAGGATGAAATGGCTGTACATCTCCAGAATCTCAAGGAAAGGTACAGAATGAGGAGACAAGAAAAGATGGAGAAGGAAAGGGATCACCTTAAGAATATGGGGCAAACACTAATTACTGTGATAGTTCCTCAATACAACAATACTCCCCTTCAACAACAAGACCTCAATAGAGAAATAGCAAGCCAAAATGCATGACTTGCACAGTGTTATATTTTTGCTGAAGTTGGTGCCATGGCCAAAGTCTGCTCTCACTGTTATGCATTCATATTCCCTGGAGAAACCAGTTTCTGCTATATGAAGGAAAAGGTCAAAATAGACAATTTGCTACCTGTACCTAATAAACCTAATGGTGAACCTAATTGCAAACAAGTTCAAGAAGAGCGTCAGATAAATAAACTACCTCTTCCAAATGGTGTCCTTCAATTCTTCCAACAAGGAATGGATGGAATCCTTCTGTAACTATTCAAAAGCAAATCCATCATTAAAATGGTGGTGTTCAAAAATAACACTGTCATGATTTCTAGAATGATGCTCAATTTATCAGAATATGAAGATACCCCTCTTCAGTGGTCACAGTTCCTAATACAGTCATGCTTTGGTCTTACTATACAGAAAGCAGAAGGAGAAACCATGGAGAATGGGCTGATTTATCTGGCAAAACTGGTATTCCAGCATGGTCAGCTGCATGTCACTTTAAGCCAAGAAAAAGAAGTGAAAATGTTACAGTATTCTTAAAGAATGGAAGATCAACCATAAATGTTGTCATCAAAAACACCCTTGGTTAAAAGAAAAACATTAATATTTGTCTCGCTACGAATCCTTGTTCTTTAATAAAATTTTGATTTCATGCTTAATTTTAAATCCCAGACAATAAAAAACCACTTGTTAGTCTGGTTTTTTTGTCTTGGTAAGGAAATATCTTTGAAAGATGACCCGTTGGGTCATGGGTTGCCTAGTATACAATAAAACCCTGAGGCCTATATCCTCTGTTTTGAAAGGTCAATAGTGCTTCAGAAAGTCACAGCTGAGAAATGAGGAATATGGCCCAGGCTGATTAATCCTTCTCCCCACCTCCTGACAATTTCTTCGTCAGATGTATTAACAAAAATAACCCTCAGCCACTGAAGTGTCAGGATGACACTATCCTCAACAAATACTTGGAAAAAATTTTCAACTACATTTGGTGACTGATTCTTTTGGAAGTTCATGACACTCTTGTTTCTGGCAACAGAACTTTGATTTCCACTCATCCTTGATACCTTCCAGTCTTTGACAGGCTCTCTCATCTTTCAGCCCTCACATATTTTGATCTGTCTGGCAATGTTGCGGTCAGTGGAGAGCCAGTCTGCTGAATTAAAGATGGAACTAATTATGTCTAGTCAACTTGGCAATCTGTTCTCTTGAAAGCATTGCAATTATAAAGCCTCTGAACTGTGGAAATGTATCATATGAATGTGGTAATGGTTTAGAAGGCAAAGGCCCTGTCATACGGAGAGAGAACAGGTGTATGGCCTCCGCCACCTGTTACAATCTCTTACAGCCGGCAAATCAGGCACACTACTCCCAATGGGAGCAATTTGGCCCTGGAACTTTTGGAAGCATCTTTTAGCCTGTCCGTGAAAGAAAGCTCACAGGGAAACCTGCCTTTAAAAAGGGAGGTTTGAGCAATTGGTGTTTGAAGGTGAGAGGAACAGACTCCAGGTACAGAAGTAAACAAAGCAATCTTTGGAAGGATAGCAATTACCCATTGCACAGAAAATGTGAGCTGGTTCAAGAATATAAGTGACTTATTTAAAAAAGTCATATATTCAAAACAAAGAGCTAGGAGGATGCCATACCTTAAAATTCAGTTCTCAGGTCAAGTGTGTGTGTGTGTTTCACAATCCAGTACAATTGTAATAGAGAGGTAAAGCGAGGTTCACATTTATAGATTTGAACCAGCAGGAAGTAACCCATTCAATACACATGTTTTCCAAACTAAGGATGCCAACCAAGGAGGATTCATAGACTGCCAAATCATAGTTGTGATTTTTTTCATTCTCTCTATCTGTCTGTCTTATCTATCCACCTACCTACCTACCTACCTGCCTACCTACCTACCTACCTACCCACCCACCCACCCACCCACCTACCTACCTACCTACCTACCTACCTACCTACTTATCTATCTATCTATCTATCTATCTATTTTTCACTCTCAAAACAACCTCCCCAAAGTACCAGTCTCACCATACTGCTTTAGCTCTAAAGTTGCAAAGTATTTCACCTCTAGAAAATAGATGAGTTAAAATTGTTTTCATCTTTTGTTGCTTATTATTCTTTCCGCTTTTGACCTTGATTCCAGCCAAGGTCTGTTGCTAATCATATTTTTCTTGTACTTTGTGTTTCTATTTTTCTGTTCCTTTTGTTCATTTCTATACAGCATAGCCATGCCAATTCTGCTGTACTGGATATTACATAATATTACAATGCAGTATTACAATGCAATACAGTACTAGAATAGTACATAAAATAAGGCAATGAAAAATAATGTTATTAAAAGTAATCTTATCTTTGACCTTATCAAATCTAACAACTGAGGAATAACATGATTTACCTTTTTAAAAAATAAATAAATAAATCTGAAGTAAACAATTTAATCCACTGATTCTCACCTGAACATTCTTTCAGGTCTAATGCAGAAGTAATTGCATGATTTAATACAAGTGGGGAGAAGAATCTTTGATAAAATAAAATAGAGGAGGAAATATTGTTGGCAATATTAATTTTTGCTTTCAAAATTGTGGGTAAGTAAAGCATCTTTTTGACCTGTGGACTTCAACTCCCAGAATTCCTGAGCCAGCATGTCTGGCTCAGGAATTCTGGGAGTTGAAATCCATAGGTTATAAAGTTGCTGTAGTTGCCCACAAATAGAATATAGAATGTGAGGAGTTCATTTAGTAGATTTGTGAAGAACTAGCATGAGATTTAAATGGCAGAAAAATGGCAGAAAATCTCTTTGGGACATGACCTCATCAAAAGCTGAGTGGCTTTTATTTCTGAAGCTCACACATTTTCAACTGATTCTCACAGCTTGACTTGTCAATAACCAGCCTTGCAAAACCAACAATATATCTTTTCCATAAAGTACTACATTTGTCAGAATTATTAGGGGAGAGACATGCATGTTTACAGGTCAGAGAAAACAGAAAACAAGTATTTAAGGGATCTTTTTTTTGTTCTTGTTTCAGTTCTTATGCAATAGTTAGGCACACCTTTTCAAGAAAATATTTCAAGTTGATGTTATCTCCTCCCTGTACCATGTCTCTGATTTCATTTGAATGAATGACTCTGAATCCGTTTCCCAGAGTTCACTTTTCTATATTATTTAAACTTGCTTGATTAAGAGGGGACAATCCATCAGCTGAGAAAGGTGCAAATCCCACAGATCTGAACACAAAAAGTCCCTCTACATCAGGGGTCTTCAAACTTGGCCCTTTTATGACTTGTAGACTTCAACTCCCAGAATTCCTCAGCCAGGCACGCTGGCTGAGGAATTCTGGGAGTTGAAGTCCACAAGTCATAAAAGGGCCAAGTTTGAAGACCCCTGCTCTACATGGTCCACTTATTGCAAGATGGCTGCACTTCAGCAACCACATTGAGAGGGGCTTGAGAAGATGTTGTCACCCTCAGCTCATCCCTGTCCTAATAGGGAGACAGCCTCCAAACATGCCCTGGTTCAAAAGTGCTGTTTTCTGGCTTTAGATAGGCATGCAGTTTTTCATTTTTGCAACTAAAGAGAGCGCTATGCCAAATTACACCCTGAACCATGCTACGCTTTGTGAGGCAAGTCTCAGGAACTGGTTTTTTTTAAATCTCCAATAAGCCATGCTCTAAAACACAAATTTTCTGTTTCTTATCCTCACATATAAGTGCTGTAGGGCAAATCACAGCTGGTCAGAGAAGACCAATAAGTTATTGGATATCCCCCCTCCCAATTACTGGATAATCCTGGGTCAGGGGTGTCAAACTGCTGGCCCGCGGACTGGATGCATCACGCCAAAAATGTGCTCACCCCATTGCCGGCAATGGGAAAAAAGTCACGATATGTCGCAATACATCACGTGATGTTGCAAGCTTGACACCCGTGTTCTAGGTAATCTCCAACAGCCATGTTGTAAAAATTCCTTACCATATTTTGTCACATTTTAAAATGCTGGCTTCCTGGTGAAAGAAAAATTAACAAAGTGATGCACCTCTGCAAACAGAGGAAATGAAACTACGATGAAGACCAGTGGCTGGAAGTTAAGCCCAAGTCAACATCATCTCTTTGGACAAGGTGAGGCTGGGAGATGTGTGCTCTGAAAAATTGCTTCTTACATATAGACCCACAAGACCTGAGAAGAGTTTGTGGGTGTCATGAAGCTGAGAGCCAGGAGCTGTGAAAAAGTCAGCAAACTCACAGTTGCAGTGGAGTCTACATAAGGGTTTGTAAAGCATCCTGTTTGCTTAAAGATATTTGGAAGTCAGTTGTCTTAAAGAGATCTTTGGAGCAGCAGAGCAAGTAAGCCATCCGGTGAGTGTTCCTTCATCCCAGATTAAAGATAAGAGCTCAGAAACAATTTAAGAGATTTTAAAATAATTGAATGCAAAAAAGCATGGCAAAAGTTTAAGCTAAGGAAGTTTAAAATGAATTAAGGGGACAGTTATATTTGGAATCATTGACTTTAAAATATTTTTGAAACAAACAATTAATTAATATATATATATGGGTTCTCTTTGGATTAATTGAATACAGTGATTGGTTACTTTGTAAAACAAAATATAAAGGAAAGTTGCTAAAGATCATATGACTACAGAATTATGGAGTGTTCACTGGGACTAAAGACAATGATCCAAAGATGGAGGTGGGGAGAAGAAAAAAAAATGTAAAAGAAAAAGCTCTTTTACTTTTATTTCCCTTTCCTGATTTAAATGGCTGTTTCTACAAAAGTATTGAAATGTACAGAAAAAGGTACTGGGCTTGAAACCTTCCAAAGGATCTTTGAGGAACTGGGAAAGAATGTTACAGCTACAGTAACAGCACCAATAACTGCTTATGTGAATGTCTCCTTTAATAGGGATTCAAAAGAAGAGATAAAAGATAGATGAAAAATAACTGCAAAATCTGCAAGACAACTGAAACCAGAGGTGAAACAAATTACAGTCAAGGTGTAAATTTTGGAAATGATATAGATAATGAACTATTGCTAGATTTACAAGAGCAAGAATCTTGTTAGAGACCAAGAGTCCTTATAAAACAACTTAGTGAAAACAGTAAAGAGAATGCTTTTGATGCCTTAAAAAATTAGGATGTGAGGGAAAAGATATGAACAGAGACCGGATACTATGACATCTTAATGTCAAAACTGACTTGTTCGATCAGGGATAAGAAAATAAAATATTGGAAGCCCTTTATGGACTTTTTGCTGAAAATGAGTCGAACTAAGTTAATGAGTTTTGGATTTTCCAATTGAAAAATGTTGGATATGGGAAGTGATCTCTACGCAATATGATTTCAAAGGGGGAAGAGTGATACTAAATCTGTAACTGCTGCAAAGAAGATCCAAAGTCACATCTTTAAATATTTTTTTCCTCCTTTACTTTTTGGCACTTCCAATTTTTCCACTTTTTTAAAAAAAAAAACTTCATTTTGTATTATCTTTTATTATTGTTAAACATTTTCAATTAAAATTACTTTAAAAAATTCAAAGTGCCCTTATCAGTGAGGTACCCTAATCTAAGCCCTGCCTATACAATTTGTCTGGTTTTGCCTTAATATGTATAAATCTAACCATTGTGGCTTATAAATCCCTAGTTTATGACTTAGCTCAAAATAAGAATCCACACCATTTTCATTCATTTAAGAAAACATGGTATGATTCTGATCTGTGTTCTGGGAGTAATGAATGCAAACATAGCTGCCAATATTGTTTTAGAAGTACTCCTTTGCTGATCAGATTCAAGAGACAATTTCAGCCCATTGGCTGTCATCTTCAAAGCGCACCATGGCATTGGACCTGGTTACCTCCGAGACCGCCTTCTGCCACAGATTGCCTCCCACCGGCCGATACGCTCCCACAGAGAGGGCCTCCTCAGGGTGCCGTCAGCCAGACAGTGTCGGCTGGCGACCCCCAGGGGGAGAGCCTTCTCTGTCGGAGCACCCACCCTCTGGAACGAGCTGCCCCCNAGGACTGGCCTAGGGGTATTTTAAAGGGGTTTTAAATTAAATTTTTAGTAGAAGCGGCCAAATTTAAATAGTTATTTTTAATCTTTTTAAATTTTGTATTGTATTATATCATTGTTTTAAACTGGCTGTAAGCCGCCCTGAGTCCTCCGGGAGAAGGGCGGGGTATAAATTTAATAAAATCAAATCAAAATCAAATCAATGTGTGGGCTAGTCATTGTTATTTTCCAAGATTCCTCATTGCCTTCCCCCCACACACACACCTGGATGGAGTTAAACAAGGTTCTCCTAGTCAGGGGTCTCCAAACTTGTCAATTTTAAGACTTGTAGACTTCAACTCATGCTGGCTGGGGAATTCTGGGAGTTGAAGTACACAAGTCTTAAATTTGCCAAGTTGGAGATTCCTGTCCAAGACCGTATGTAATATCCCAGAACATTAACTCATAATTCATCATTCCACCATCGCATTAACTCCTTTTGAGCCCATACATACATTTGAATACATTTGAAAAACAATCCTCACATACAGATCAGCTGTTATGCAAGTCAGCCTTTAACAAATTGACAAGAAAACAAATGGCAACATTGTGTGTGCACACATGGTACACAATAGAGCAACTATGGCAGAGTTCCCAAGTATCATTTTGGGAAGTCGCAGCCCTTGACATCTTTTGTATTATCCTGTGTCTGTTTGACTCTTACCTTAAAATTGTTCCTGATTCAGGCATAGCTCCCGAATCAGCTATATAAAGACTACATGAGCAAGAAGAAGAACATATGAAGCATATTACCTCTAAATGGGCTGCTTCTTCCAATCCACTTGATATATTTTTCTCTCTGCAGTCTATGTGCCATGTTGTTTTGCTAATAATATTTCGCTGTCACCACAGGGAAAGGTTTTCTATCCTGATGATTTCTTGATGCATGACTTCTATTGGAAGTGAGCCTGTTCACTTTTAAGTACAAAGCCATGCTGAGTGTGATGGTATTTGTGTTCACTGTTTGAGAAAAGCAAATACTGACTTCTGTAGCAAACTCTAATAGCTGCACCATTAAGGACATCAATAAGCAAGTCCAATCAGGCACAAAAAGCTTTGCTAAGCAAATGAACATGATGTGGCCAATGAAAGGTGGAAGAAGGGAAGTAGAAATAACTACTGTCTCAGCTTGTATCTGTCCTTCATAAGCATTCATGGGCCAGCAAGGAGAGCAAGCACGGTGTCCACATGGAGTCGAAAAGATCAAAATGGCAGCCACAACCATGCAACCAAGCCTCCACTCCTCTTTATATCTGATACATATCTCAAACTGTGGTTTATATACCACAGTGGCTAGAATCACACAAATGCTGAAGTACCACTTTGACTTCTTTGACCCTTTCCTGCACCCTTGGGGCAAATGACAAAATGTGAATCATGTCATCATGTGGTAAACCCTGTGACTGGACAACTTACACCCCAAAGTTTGAGCGCGTGTACTAAAAAATGAGCTTTGTCTTGGGATACACATTTTGTCATCAGCACAATTTGTAATGAGTGCCTATGCTGTCCTTCCACAGCTTCAAAGGCATCAGAACTACATGTAGAAAAGAAGGTTCAAGACAAATTAAATTGCAAATTTAATTTGCAAATTGCAAATTGCAAACTATTTGGTGTAATTCCAAGGATATCCAGCAAAATACTTACTGGAAATTCCTGGAACTGCAAGCTAACACATTTGGAAGATGCCAGGTTCTAGAAGACCATTATAAAGGGAAGTGAAGAGCCTTGATGGAATGGGTAGGCGGGCAACTGGAATAAATGTTAGGAAGAACTAACATGAAAATTATGGTGTCCATCTATGAACAAATATGGAAAGTGAACTGTAATTGGATAAAGTTACAGTTTTCTTCCTGTTGTACGAAATCAATTCATGCTTGCGATAGTTCCTTCCTATTTTTTGCTCTAAATATGTTCACACATTACAATTAACTAGCAGTATTTATAATGAAACATGGTAAATTGGTTGTATTGTTAAACAATGTGAAAAGAAAACAGTCCCTACTGCATACGATTAAATTCCAGCATCGGCTAAAATAAAAGGGTGGAATACATAAAATCTTTTTTGTGGATAAATGGGAAAAATGGAGCTGTGCTTCTTGTGTTGTTTTCTATGGCTGAAGTGAGACTTTCTAAAGGGTGGAAAATAAATATCTGTGGCTAGAATGCTACTTACATACTATAATGCTGCATACGCCAACTTGGAGAGCTGTTCTTGGGGACCACTTATGTTCACGTAGCCTGAAATGGCTTCTCTGAATCTCTATCAATTTGAGTAACCATTGAATTCTTCCTCCAAGATGTCAGCAGGTTAAGATGAATGCAAATGAAGCAGCAATAATTCCTTTTTTCATTAGAACAAAGCCACACACAAAAAAAAGTTTTTCCATTTTGCTACTAAACGAATTCCATTTACTTTTAAATGGGTTTCAAAACTTTTATAAAATATGCCAAGGGGGTGTCTGCAAAGGGTGACTTGCCCTCAGCATGAAAGGCTGACAGAAAGTTGGCCCATTTCAGCCTTCCAGATTTTTTTTTTATTCTAATCCTCCTGTTTCTCCATGTGAAAAATCACAGGGTAAGTTGGAATTTCCGTCTAACAACAGGAAGCAAAGAAAACGACATAAAAGGATACAGTATAAGAAGCTGGATTCAAAGAGCAAGACTAGGTATATTATTCATGACCATGATAAGAAATGTTCCACAAGATCATGTGTCTTTCACTTGGTGTTTCTGTCAAACAGTGCAGCATCTGTGGCCCAAGTTCTCAGCTGAAGATATCAGATGGAACACCCCTTAATGGCTTCATGAAAAATATTTCTCATCAGAGAGAGAGAAGATTAAGGAGAAACTTAGACTTAGAGGATAGCAATAGCACTTAGACTTATATACCACTTCATAGTGCTTTAGAGCCCTCTCTAAGCGGTGTACAGAATCAGCATATTGATCCCAACAATCTGGGTCCTCATTTTACCGACCTTGGAAAGGTGGTAGATTGAGTCTACCTTGAGCTGGTCAGGATTGAACTCCTGGCAGTCGGCAGAGTTAGCCTGTAATACTGCATTCTAACCACTGCACCACTGCAAATATCTAACTTTTCATATGCCTGAGAAGAAATCAATCATACAAACTTCCCTACCGAGGCAGTTTGTGGTGACCCCATTCAAACACAATCTTACCAGTTGGGAAGACTCTTGGTTAAGATTTCAATCCACATTCCCATGAGGGAGAGATTCTTTCTGTTGTGTACACCAAGGCAGACATCCACAGATTCGGCTTTGGCCGGATGGGGGAGAAAGTGGTTATTTTAAAACTAGGAGCAGATTTGTAGAAAAAGCAGAGAACTAACGTCATTCGCTACAGCCATTGACTGAGATTTGGGCATTGCCAAGGAGCTGTAAGGGGGGGGGGAGGGAAAAATCTGTCTTCAGAATATTTTATTTTTGTAGGAATAAATCAAAATGTTCTAGCCCAGAATCTACATTTGGTTTAATTAAGTCATTACATAGATGGATACAGCTGCCCAATCAGCATGTAACTCTAGGTGCCCAACAATCAATAAAAAAAACCACAATAATCAATTAAAGCATATTAAGAGAGTATGGTAAACCGACAGCCACCAAGCTAAATGGACTCAGAACTCAGGCCCAAAGCTTGGGGAAGAGCCAGTTTTTTAATGCCTAATTGAAGGCCTCAAGGTCAGGACCATATGAATCTTGGAGAGGAAAGACTGTTTCGTGGGCAGGAGCCATGATAGAAAAGGCACTAAGCCTCCTGGGTCCTATTAGATGGCATTGCTTAATGGCAGACACCCAGAGCATGCTCGTACCATTAGATCTTGTGGGACAAGCAGACATACAATACAGGTCATCTTCAAGTTACAACTGCTATGGGGATTGGGATTGCCATTGCTAAGTGATATGATTATAAAGCACAATGTTGAGTGAGCAGATCACTTAGCAATGGCAATCCAGTAGTCCTAGCTGCCATGGTAATCAAAGATGTGTGGGACATTAAGCAAGAAGCAGAATGGGTGAGGATATGGTGGTTCTGCAGTGGGAGGGAGCGCCTGGGAAGCTCAGCATAGCCCATGCACAGGTTGGAGATGCTGCAAGTGTGGCACAAGTGGTACAAGCTCAGGTAGGCTGGGGAAGGAGGACACAGGGTGCAGGCAAGCACAAGGAGGCCTGGGAAGGAGGGTGCTGGTGGGTATGTGCCAAGGATGTGAGTACAGGTAGGCTGGAGAAAGAAAGCAAGGGGTGAGTGCAAGTTCAGGGAAGCCAGCAAAAGAGGGCCCAAGGCCCAGGAAGGAGGGGGCTAGTGACTGCATGCATATGTGTGTGTGTAGGGAAGCTGGGGAAGGAGGGCACAGGGTCCTTGCAAGCAAAGTGGGAAGGAGGATGTGGTTTGTATGAGCGAAGAAAGGCCGGTGAGGTGTGGGAGAGACTTAACCAAGCAACTTGTGAGCTTTCCTGCCAGCTTCCTTGTTGACTTTGCTTATGGGAAGCTGGCAGGGAAGCTTGCAAGTGGAGATCACATGACTGTGGGATGCTGCAACTTGTTATAAATTCAAGCTTGTTGCCGAGTGCCTGGATTTTGTTTATGTGACTGTGGGGGGTGCTGCAAGGGCTGGAACTTCAAGGCACTGGTCATAAGTCCCTTCATTCAGCCCCATTCTAACTTCAAATGGTCACATGAGGAGTACCTGTAATTTGATTTCTTCATGGTGCTAAATAAAGTCTCAAAGTCTAATTTTTATTTATTTGGTTTATAAGACACCCCCCCCCCAATGCAAGCAGATGCCTAAAAGAAATTATGCATGACAGCAAGCATAACCAGGAAGCAGACATTGTCTAATCAAGATGGACTTGCCAGTAGATGGGTGATGATATTAGCCCTTTGAGGTAGTCCAGAGAAGAAGCCCAGGCAAGAGTACTAACTCTATCTTTATTGTAAGGTTACATTAGCAGAATCTTGCAAGACTGAAAGTACATCTTCCCTCCTTTCCTTTTACTGTCTGGAAAACTAGAGAGGGCCCCTTCTGAAATCCTCCCCAGGTGAGAAATTCACCGGTTGTTCAATCTGCCATTCTTCCTCTTGTCTCCCAAGGCCATTCCCACACACCATTAAACATAGCGACCTATTCTGAAGTTTGAGAGGGGAAAAAACAGGCTTAACTGAGTATAATGAAAATACTGATGATAAGTAATCTATGTCAGTGGGTAATCTCACCTAGTGATTCCATTTAGATGTTAAACAGGAAGGACAAGACCATCAAACCTTGAGGCACCTCACAAACCTTGTAATTTCAGCCTTTATACTTTCTTCAGGTTGGGCACAAAGATATTAATTTTATTTATAATCTTCTTGGGATCTATAATAATTTAAATCCTGCCCCAATCTCTTTGCAGTGAGCTTTTGTTATTTGTAGCAGACTAGGGGCGTCTTATGATCAAACATTACATTTTCTTTCTTTTGGGGCTATTCTTATTTTCTTTTAATTAAGTTGCAGTGTTGTATTACCAAAGTCAGGGCTGAAGCATAGTTTTCCCCCCTCAGGGTACATTTGAACCAGAGACAAGGACACAATCACATTGAAGCATGAACTGATAGATTACAGTAACAGAGTCCAATGAACGAAAAGGAGTGAGGTTACAAGCCCTCTTTATAGAATTACACAAATCAATGCTCCTGTTTCATTCATTAAGTTATAATTACAGCCTATTAATAGCTATTTAATAGCTCATATTTTCTTTCTATTAAAAATAACGAAGGGTGGTTACAATGAAATCATCCTTCTCTATACAATAAAATCATCCTTTTCCCTCTTAAGCACACCCTGAGTATCCACAATCAAATTGTTACTTTGATTGTCATCTATTACCTTGGTTTTCTAGCACTAGATTTTAGCAGCTCCTACCTGTCTAATGCACTCCTAGTAGGCAGTTACCATTTTGGTGACTAACATTTTCACTTATGTTGTTAGCATTTTGTAACCTCAGGCAGGTCTACTGTAATGGTTTGGGAGAATAACTTCGGGAGACAGGATGAATAGCTGCAGCTTAGACAATGATCTGATAAGAGAAGTCAGAGTCTAAAGCAAGAATGGGGGTGCAGAAAGCATATTAGACAGGATTATCCCTAGTTCTCTGGAAAGTCAAGGCAGGGGATGGGGGAAAGTGCTTTTAAACTAGCAAGGCTGATGTCAACCTTTGAGGTAATCCAGATGGGAAACCAAAACCATGAGTGCTAATACTACCTTTATTGTAAGGTTGCCATGACAGATCTCCCAACTAGGGGACCAATACATCTGTTGATTCAAGGCTCTTGATTGCTTCTGCTGAGCTTTTTTTTAAAACTCGTGGCAGTTAAGTCCTTCAGATTAAATTCCAAGAATTTGTCCTATAGGACATCCTACAATGCATCTTCTAACATGGAATATATATGCATTTTAATATTTAAAGTTATAAATGAAAATTATCCCCCCCCCAAAAAAAAAGTCTGATGTTGTTTATCTCTTGTGAGATTAATATGACTTTCAGGCAGTAATGGGATTCAGCCAGTTCACACCAGTTCGGCAGAACTGGTAGCTAATTTTTTGTTGCCCAGGCCCAGAATGGACTTCCAGAAGCGGCAACCACACAGAGAACTGGTTGTTCACCTGCTTTCAGGTGTATGGGAAAGAATAGCTGACTCCTATATCCATACATATCTTAGACTTTATGGCCAAACGTTTGCATTATAGACTCCTTTTTATCTTTAAATTGTCAGAAAGACACATGAGTGGTAAGATCCCTTTCTCACAGAGAAAAGGTTGTTAGAGGTATCACCATATAAAGCATTTTATTGAGCCAGAAAATATTAAGCCAATACTCCAAAACTCTGCAAAGACTCAGCAGGATCTTTAGTCTTCCACTCCACAGGCTCAGCTGTTCACTGCATTATTTAACCTTTGTACTCAAAAATGAGCCTTTGCTAGGTAAAATTGAGAGCTAGGATCACAGATGTAATTGATCTTTGAACTAATTGGAAGCCCAAACGAGTCTTTGACTGTGCAGAAAGTGGCAAATGAGAGAAATAATAACAGAGACAGCTGGTGTTAGCGCCTAGGCCAGAGGTATTCAAACTTGGTCATTTTATGACTTGTGAACTTCAACTCCCAGAATTCATCAGCCAGGCACGCTGGCTGAGGAATTCTGGGAGTTGAAGTCCACAAGTCATAAAAGGACCAGGTTTGAAGACCCCTGGCCTAGGCTGACATATATAGGCCTATCTTCTTTAGGGCCAATGTTGGTCACTGCAGCCTTCCTTCATTTTCATTCATATGCTCACATTTAGTCCTATCTGTATCAATTTTTTATTGTATTAAGTAATAAAATAAGGAATATGAACAGACAGATAGTAATTTTTCCCCACTACTCTTAAGGAATCCCTTAGTGAATTGGATCAGTATTCCATCTTGCCCTGTACTGTGTGCTCTGGCCGAAAAAATCTCTTTTTAGTAAATGCCAACGGTTATAAATTCATGATGAAATAATAAAAAAGTTTGTTCTGTAGTGATTAAAAATTAAAACTTCATAATTATATATCCAAGGCTAGAGATTCAAAAACCGTTTTCAAATTACGCCTCACTCTTGCAACTGTTGGGTCAGCAATTAACCCCAAGGTCAAGATTTGCAAGCATTTCAAAGTTAGAATTCAGCATCTTGTAAAGCTTTTCTCATTCCCTTTGAATTAAAGTCAAGCATAGTTCTGGTTATTTTCACTAAAGTAGCTGATCTGAATGAGGAATGTTCTCAGTGAGAACAGAATGGCTTTTGAAAACTGTCAAAATTCTCAATAGTATCTTTTCCCAAATGAATCAATATTTCCACAAAATCTAACCTGATTTGATTCAATCTACCTCTGAATTTTAGCCCCTTCGAAATGAAGAAGCCCTTTGAGCTCTTTGCCCATCAACAGAAGTCCCAACTGTTGGAATATTACTGTGAGTAATCTCTGGTTTAGTTTGCACCTAGCATGCACCTAGCATCCTCCCAGACAGTTCCCCATATCCAGCAACCAAATCGCCTTGAAGATACACATAAGTTTATTAGTGCAAAGCACTGACAGCTTGCTGAGCAGCCCGGAGCAAATGCAGAACTGCAGCTTATTTAACTTTGGCCTATTACATTTCATAGACAAGACAAAGGAAAAGGCAGACATGGTGTAAATGACAACATGACATTAGAATGATTTTTGATAAACCCATCTGGGTGATCTTCTCATTATTTATCTGTTCTTATGAGGTCAGCATGTCAGCTATCCTGTCTCGGAGATATGGTCAGTGAATAAAAACAATTTTGTTTACTAGGCAGCAGGTTCCTGATTAAATCTTCCCTTGTCACCATTCAGAATCAATTCAGCTTGCTGTGAATGTTTTCTTCTTCTTCTTTTAGTAATACTAATAATAATTTATATGCTACCTGACTGCTAATGAGGTTTGGGTAGTTTACAAATTGTTAAAAACGTTTGAATAGACTAGAATAACAGAGTTGGAAGGGACCTTGGAGGTCTTCTAGTCCAACCCCCTGCTCAGGCAGGAAACCCTATACCGTGCTCAATAGTAGTAACTGTGAGAGGGATCTTGGAGTTCCTAGTGGACACTTAAATATGAGCCAGCAGGGTGCTTCAGCTGCCAAAAAAGCCAACACAGTGCTAGACTGCATTAACAGAGGGATAGAATCAAGATCATGTGAAGTGTTAATACCACTTTATAATGCCTTGGTAAGGCCACACTTGGAATACTGCATCCAGTTTGGTCACCACGATGTAAAAAGATGTTGAGACTCTAGAAAGAGTACAGAGAAGAGCAACAAAGATGATTAGGGAACTGGAAGCTAAAACATATAAGGAACGGTTGCTGGAATTGGGTATGTCTAGTTTAATGAAGAGAAGGATAAAGGGTGACATGATAGCAGTGTTCTAATATCTCAGGGGCTGCCACAAAGAAGAGGGAGTCAAGCTATTCTCCAAGGCAGGACAAGAAGCAACGGATAGAAACTGATCAAGGAGAGAAGCAACCTAGAACTAAGGAGAAACTTCCTGACAGTTAGAACAATTAACCAGTGGAACAACCTGCCTCCAGAAGCGGTGAATGCTCCAACACTGGAAGTTTTTAAGAAGAGACTGGGCAGCCATTTGTCCGAAATGGTGTAGGGTTTCCTGCCTGAGCAGGGGGTTGGACTCGATGACCTCCAAGGTCCCTTCCAACTTTATTATTATTATTATTATTATTATTATTATTATTATTATTATTATTATTATTATTATTATTATTATTATTATTATTATTATTATTATTATTNTTGTTATTGTTATTGTTATTGTTGTTGTTGTTGTTGTTGTTGTTGTTGTTGTTATTTCAGACAAATGGTTGTCCAGTCTCTTCTTAAATATTTCCAGTGTTGGAGCATTCACAACCTCTGGAGGCAGGTTGTTCCACTGGTTAATTGTTCTGTCAGGAAATGTCTTCTTAGTTCCAGTTGCTTCTCTCCTTTGATTGCTTCTTGTCCTGCCCTCAGGTGCTTTGGAGAATAGCTTGACTCCCTCTTCTTTGTGGCAGCCCCTAAGATATAGGAACACTGCTATTATGTCACCCCTCGTCCTTCTTTTCATTAAACTAGACATACCCAATTCCAGCAACCATTTTTTATGTGTTTTTGCCTCCAGTCTCCTAATCATCTTTGTTGCTTTTCTCTGCACTGTTTCCTTGAAAACAAGGAACATTTTTTAAAAGACGCAGGACAACAAAGGAAAAGAGATGGCAGAAAAAAAAAACTAAGCTGGATGGGAACAAGGAAAAAGAAGCCATCTTCTCCCATGAGTGACCCAATTCCATTCACTCATCTAACAAAGCCAAATATTACTTCTGAATGCCACACATTCCTTTATTAGTCATTCATTAGCTATTTCAATCTCATTCATTTTCTTCTAACAACCATCCAAGCCAGCATATGTCAGATCCTAGAGGAGTTTACCAGAAAGCGGGGGAGAAAGCAGAGAAAATGATGTTGCAAATTGGCTGCTCCAAACACATCTTAGCAAATTGTCAAACATATAGATAGCTTTTCTTTTTGAAACCTGTACTTCTGCATATGAGGGAAATCAACATTTACATATTAGTATACATTATTTCTCTCTGAATTTTGAGACATTGTCCAGATTTTTCTCTTGGGTTTCCGTAAAAAAAACCCAACAATGATCACCTCTATCAGTTGTAGCAAGCCTTTTCAGTATATATTTCTCTTGCTTTTCCTTTCTCTTGTGCTTAAAAGCAGTTCACAGCTTCTTTAGTGAGTGAGGTAAAAAGACTGATTTCTATGGCCGCATTCACATGCAAACTGAAGCATAATATGGCTTAAGAAAATCTGTGATCTGGTCTAGAAGCCACTTCAGTAGCCAGAGAGAATTGGGCAGTTTCTCATTTGCAACTAGAGGGACAGAAGGTACAACAGCCTCTATGTTGGATGTTTACATGCCAACGTCTTTCCTGAAGGCAGTTTCCAGCTAGGCATCATCTGACATACTTTCATAGTGAAGGGATGGTGACAGGAAGGGGAGGTTTTCTTTGTCGTTAGAGATTGGGGAGGGGACAGAATAGCTCTCAGAGTGGTGTTTATGTGGAAACGTGTATTTCAAAAATAACGCATTGTTCAAGGAATGGCGCACGAGAAGGGCTTGATAAGAAATTTAGTATCTCCTGGAGAGATTTTTCCTGAAAAAGCCAAAAATAATATTTTCATATTTAGCAGTTATCCAAAGGGCCAGCATTTCAATTAGTGCTTGAAATATTTTTCTGAATTCATTCCCAAACAATCTGGCAGAGAGAAACTCCAAATGTTATAAGGTGTTTATTAGGTGCAAAGAATTGGGATCATTTGTAACGTTGCAGCGTAGAAGTTTTATTCATGCCTGTACCCAAGAATCTGGTCAACTAACAATCAGCATTAAACTGGTGCTAGAGAAGGGTCAACAGAATTCAAAGGGAGCTGGACTTGGATCTCTTGTGATAACACAAGGACTCTAAACTGATGGTGCATTTAACTCCGCCCTTCAGTTCTGCCTGCTCTTCTCCCACAGTGTTCCTTTGGAAGATTTGGAAGAAAATATTTCAGATGTTTCCTGTCCTTTCTCAAACTTGAACTACAGACTTGAAGAAAGACATTTTAAAGAACCCCTAAAACAGTTTATTACTTGTTCATTTAAATTATAATGTTCATCTGACAAAAACAAAAATAAAATCCAGATACCAATCTCATCATTAAACAATCTAAAACAGTGTTTCTCAAACTTGGCAACTTTAAAATATGAGGTTTTCAAAAGTAACAATAATAAAAATAAGGAATGCGGAGTACAAAGTATTCATGAAGGAGTATTGAAAAATATCATTTTCTAGGTCAGTTTATTGCAATATAGAAAATAATGTAGAATTGTGAAGAAAATCCAATCACCTTTCCCTGATCTTTCTCTAGTTTTGTTCTGATTTCTCCATAATGTGGAAACTATTATAATTGCAATTGTTGATATAGTCCAATAAGTTAGTTAGTTAGTTTGTTTGTTTGTTTGTTTAATTTACGTATTGCCTTTATTATTTTTATAAACAACTCAAGGCAGAAAACATATCTAATGCTCAGGGGATCTTGGTGCTCTCTGAGTTTGGCTGTTTTTTTGTAGACATTTCATTACCAAACTAGGTAACATCATCAATGCTAATGGTTGCCTTGTCAATGTTAATAGGAGTGCTCTTGGAAGTTCTATTGCCCCAGTGGCAGTTGGTTGGACTGTTTACTGTTTATATAAAAACAGCCAAGCTCAGAGAGTACTAAACACCTCTGATTTTAATCCTGAGCTACAAATATTCCCCTTTATCAATATCTCATGCTCCTTCCTCCTTATATTTATCCCAGAACAACAAACCTGTGAGATGAGTTGGACTGAGAGAGAGTGCTTGGCCTAAGATAACCCAGCTGGCTTTTGTGGCTAAGGCAGGACTTGAATTCACAGTTTCTTGGTTTCTAGCCTGGTGTCTTAACCACTAGACCAGGGGTAGGCAACCTTGGCTCTTTTATGACCTGTGGACTTCAACTCCCAGAATTCCTGAGCCAGCACGAGTCATAAAAGAGCCAAGGTTGCCTACCCCTAACCTAGACCATACCGGCTCTGGTAATGTTTGATCTTTCATTGCAAATGAAATTTGTACACAACGTGATTTTCAAAGCCTCGGACAATTTGCTGTCATGTTGAAGCACTTTTCATTAGTCGTGTGACTGAAAATGTTTTGGCTCAGCAAATAGCTCAGCATGGAATTGTATAGAATAACTAAAAACAGTGGTTTAGGATGAAATCTAAATAGCTTTTTTTTCAAAGATATTCACTCAGACGGGGAGATATAAACATCTGCTGCTGAATGAGTAATCACAATTGATGCAAACCAATACATTGGTGGCTTTGTCCTACTGTGCATTGCTAACTATATCAATAGACCAGGCAAATGGTGAATAGAGCAGAAATTCTATTACTATCTCCGTTTTGTAAGGATAATTAATTTTTAAATAAAAGCACAATGCAGTGTGTTGAGTGCATTTGAACATCTTTTGAGAACGGTTATGGTTTCCAGGGGCATAAGATGTGTCATGTTTACCATTCTCAGAACTTTTCTTCATGTTGTGTCCACCATGTTGTGTCCATCCATTGCTCATTAAAAGAAAAAGGAGCAATTAAATAAAGGCTCAAGCAGTGAAATGAGATAAACAACTCAGCAATCATTCCATCATCTATCTAACAGATCTCACCAGGTGTTGTGTTTGGAGTATGTCTGTGTTACCTCTGGAAAAACTATGGCAGTGATGGCGAACCTTTTAGAGACCGAGTGCCCCCAAAACACCCTGTACCCGCCCTGCCCACCACCCTGTGCCCCACCTGCCCGCAGGGCCACCTGCCTCCACGGCCCACTGCAACAGATCGCCCAGGTGGCCCAGCAGTGCCATGGTGGCCACACCCTCCATCCGTGCCCTGCAACATCATCTGTGCATGATGGAGCACGAGTGTTGAGTCTTGTCCCCGCTACCCGGCTGCCATATCCTTGGCTGCGCTACTCTGCGTGGGCCGTGCCCGGGGGCGACTCCTCTGGGGTGGGCTGCTGGTGAGGAGGGGGCCGTGGGGGGAGGCAGGGCTGGGGCAAAGGCACGCGTGCCCACAGAGAGGGCTCTGAGTGCCGCCTCTGGCACGTGTGCCATAGGTTCGCCACCACTGAACTATGGTGTAAAACAAGAGGAACCTTTTGGACCCAGGATGTCAAAAGATCAGAAAATGCCTGACTCTGCTGGTCTCTCTCTCTCTCTCTCTCTCTCTCTCACACACACACACACACACACACACTCAAACAAAAGAGAAGCAATTCTTTTTTTTTTATTAAAAATTTTATTAATTTTTTCAAATAAAATATGAACAAATAATACAAATATGGTGCATTTCATTAGAAAAACAAACACATAAAAAGCCTATTCCAAAATAATCGGCGTTCCCCTCCCTGCATCCACACTCCCTCCACCTTCCTACCTACTTCCCTCTTCCTTCCTCCCCCTCTTGACCACTACCTCTCCTCTTTCCTCCTTCCCAACTATCCTACACATCCCATCACCTTCTTTTCCACCACCTCGGATGCAGTTTAGGGGTACTAGCCGATCATCTCCTCTTCTTAAAGAGAAGCAATTCTGTATGTATGTATGTAGGTGTGTATGTATGTATGTATGTATGTATGTATGTATGTATGTATGTATTTATTTATTTATTTATTTAAAAAATAGCCTAATTGTGTGTTATTTTCACTTTGTTGCTGTCTATTGACAGGAAGAAGGGAGCAGGATCACAACTCACTCTATCCTGGGGCCACTTGAAATAGTAAAGACTTTAGGCTTTGTGGAAGCACAGCAAGATTGAAGCACATGGACTTCAGATGGAATGCTATTTCAAGGGCAGACGTAGCCACCAAGATTGCTTTTCTCCAAATGGATACAATTTTATTGATGGGACCTGGTGTGAGTCAGCCAGCCAGTCCTTACCAGATGGTCAGAAACAATTAAAGAAGATGATTCAGTAAGTATCCAGGTCCTAAACAATGAAGGGCTTTTAATGACAATGAACATCTTCAGTGGCACCCAGAAGCTAACTGGTAACCAGCAGAGCTTGTGAAATACAGATGTTAAATGGGTGAAATTGGATATATCCATAAGTATTTGTGCATTTGTGTGGTCTTCAAGGGTAGCCCATGTGAAATGTGCTGTAGTAATCTAAGATATGATTGGTCTCCCTATCCAGTAAAGCACCAGCACGTCATATGGATTAGTGCAAGGACTTTTCAAGGCTTATCTGTCACTTGCTCAGTGAGTAAAAGCCAAAATTCGGACTCCCATTTTTTCTGGATTTTTTTTTTATTCCAGCAGCCTCCAGCTTGATCTGTCCCATTTTCAAACTCTTTCTTTTCCTGGTTTCTCTCCCCATTCCCCCTCCCAAGTAATTTAGTCTTATCTGTTCTCTTTCTGGAGTGTTTTTATACAGAGATAGTGGAAAGCTACTTCTGCATTTTATAAGAATGACCACAACACATAGATATTCCAAATATTCTCAAAAGACTGCCCAGAATACATGTTATTACCCTTTTCTGGCTATACATAATATTATGGTATCAAAAGGGGAGGGTGAATCCATCTGCCCTAATATATAATCCCCAAATGTTATCCTCCAGTTTCTCTGGTTAATTGCTTTTAGATTTCATCTGTTGCTTGTTTTGATTTTTAGAATATGACAAGTGCTGAATTACAAATGCCATTGCCATTCTCTAACAGTGTATTATTTTAAGGTATTATGTAGTACTTTTCAGTTTTTAGTTAATGTCTGCTTTATGCTGAGTATTACACAGGATTTGTAAGGACTGTAACAGTCCTGTGTATGTCATTCAGTATACTATTGAAAAGTAACTTCTGCTTCAAATGTTTCCTTCACAATCAAAATGCCTTCAGATGATTTATTTTTTTTCATGCTATAAGCAGCAGACCTAAAGAGAGGGACTCAGAATAACAGAATAACAGAGTTGGAAGGGACCTTAGAGGTCTTCTACTCAAACCTATACCACTTCAGACAAATGGCTGTCCAATCTCCTAAGAAAAACCTTCAGTGTTGGAGCACCCACAACTTCGGGAGGCAAGTCATTCCAATTAGACTTCGTTCACCCATTTGCAAAAAATATAATCTGATGTCTTTGGTTTTAGCTTACCTCATTTAATTATTAGATTTATTATAGCCACCCATCTTATGAAACACAACTCTGGGGAGCTCACAACAGTAAATGTGTGAACCCAGCCATTATGGTTTGCAAGCTATGGTTAAGCAAACCAAGGCTCAGAATTGGAAACCCAGCTCAATTTCGCAAGTCAGTAACATGTGCATGGTAAAAATTTCCAAGTAAGGATTAATGGGTAACAGACTTTGTACAAGTAGCATGAATCATGAAGTCGAAGAAAGTTAGTGTCATCTGCTTATACTGATGAAGAGATGCCAGAAGCCATGTCTGGCAGAAAGAGTAAGCAAGAGAAAATGAGAGAGGGCTTACCCAATGGATGTCTGCTAATTCTAAACTAGATTTGTCATAGCGCATCAGACAGAAAATTGTAATTTAAATTCAGTTGGCTGTTTTGAATAGGATTTTGCTGGGTTTTAAATTACATTGGATATTCTAGTCTTCAGCTGACACTGATCTAAGTTTCAAAATTCCAAGGTGCAACTTCCAATGTCACAGACTTCTGCAAATTGAAAATCTAGGATATGCAAATGGTTTTTATAATCACTCTTTATGTAAATGGAGAATGAATGGGCAAGTAGAGAAAAGGTGTACAAGCATAAAATATGCAGAGGAGGCAATAAGGTATGCAAGATGGATCTTTCTGCACACTTCCAATACATGACTTTGCAAGACTAAGTAAGTTCATGAATGACTAGATGAATGGGCTTTAAAAATCAAGCCAGAAGGAGGGCTATCTCATATCTCAATAAAAATTGGAAGGTCAGTTCTTTGTTTAAGTCTTCTTTCTTTCCAGCCATACCATACATTCTCTTGGTAACCATGACTAATATGGAACAATGTTAATCTGAAAAAGAGATTTTTTTTATTTTTTAAAGCTGCTGTGAAAGATGGCTGAGTCACAAATGACTGCCATAGCTACTGTGGCCAATTACAAAAGTTTAATTTGCCAGAAGATGTAAAGAGGCCTGACTTCACTCATACAGCAAATATTATGCCATCTTGAATGTTTTGATCTCTCAGGGAGATGCCTCTGCAGTAGTCAGCTGTGGAGACTGCCTCCCATCACTCCAGCATACACATAGTCCTTGACTTATGGCCACAGTTGAGCCCAACATTTCTGTTGCTAAGTGAAACATTTGTAAGTGGGTTTGGCCCATTTTACGACTTTTCTTGCCACAGTTGTTAGGTGAATTATTGCAGTTGTTAAGTTAGTAACTGACTTCTCCATTGACTTGGCTTGTCAAAAGGTCGCAAAAGGTGATCACATGACCCCGGGGACACTGCAATCGTCATAAATATGAGCCAGTTGCCAAGCATCCAGATTTTGATCATCTAACCATGGGGCTATTGCAACAGTCGTAAGTGTGAAAAAATGGTCAGAAGTCACTTTTTTTCAGTGACTTTGAACTGTCACTAAATGTGTGATTGTAAGTCAAGCCCTACCTGTAATTATGGGAGCTCAGGATGTTTCAGCATGTCAAATTCTAATACTATTTAACTATTTTTACTTAAAAGTATTTTTTTAAAGAAAAATATCAAAGGAGAGGGCACCTATCATTACCAAGAGAGCAGGGATATGTGTGGGATGGGAGTCCAAAAAGTCAAGATGGCAATGGCAGCCCTGAGATCAAAGCTTCACCTCTTCATTGCTCAGCCAGATCTAATCATGGATGGAGGGCAAAGAATGCTTGTCAATTAGCCCTTGCTCTCTTTGTTTTAAATTTGTCAACTGCTAAACATATAATCTGCCCGGCACCTTAAAAGCTTTCAGCGCTCTGTGAATTAAGAGCCCTGGTGGTGGCACAGTGGTTAGAATGCAATATTGCAGGCTAACTCTGCCCATAGCCAGGAGTTCGATTCTGGTGGGACTCAAGGTTGACTCATCCTTCCATCCTTCCGAGGTTGGTAAAATGAGGATCCAGATTGTTGGGAGCAATAGGCTGACTTTTGTAAACCACTTAGAGAGGGCTGTAAAGCACTACGAAGCGGCATATAAGTCTACGTACTATTGCTAAGTGCTATTATCAAACAACCCTCATCTCTTATTTCTGAGAAAAAAATCAAATATGCTTCTAGCTGCTCCCATCCATACTCAGAGTCCATGGCTTCACAGGTATTTGTGGCATTTGGCAAGTGAGGTTTAGACGAAGAGGTTTCTTAATGAGACAGTGCAAGGGAAGATTGATTTTGGAAGCTATTAGCAAAGGCATATTAACAGAGGAACCTGAGAGGATTTCTCCCCCTTGCTACCAGATTAGCATTGCCATTGGATTTGTTTTGTCCTCAGCAGCAAATGCAGTCAGAATTTCAAAACAGCAGGCTTAGGGCTCCAGTAGTAAGGTATTGCTTTGAGCCAGAGCAATTAAAAAAGAGTGGGGACCACTCTCTGACAATGGTCAACCTCTCCAATAAAGGGGACGTCACCATTCCCAAATAAAGGATGGACCCACTGGAACATGTGTTTCCTTTGTTGCTAAGGTAGGAAGGAAAAACAGCCTCCAGTTAGCAAAGACGATAAGGGGTGAAAATTTTAGAAATTGGACAAGCCAATGTTGGTTTGCTGCTGTCCTTATGTGACTTATGAGGGCACGTTTGTGGATAAATCATGGTGCAATATGATGCTATAATCCTTATTAAGGGGACCTGCAATGATTCCTTAGATATTTTTATAACAAAGGAACATGAATGTAAGCAAACCCCACTATTCTATCAGTCCAAACATTGTCAGAAGATAACATAATTTCAAAAACCTAATCTCAAAAAAATGATTGTAAGCTGCCCAGAGTTACCTTGGGGTAATATGGGTGGCTTATAAGTTTTATAAACAAACAAATAAATAAATAAATTTATGGAGTATTATAGTACGCCAGGAATGTGAAGAAGATTTGGCATCCCAAGCAAAATATACTGCATTTTACTGAGAAATGAAATAGGGAATAATTCTTAACCTTATGATACTTTGTGTGAATATCTCATATGAGAAATGTGATAAGATTACACTGATTTTTATTCTACAAATGCTCCAACAAAATGCAATTTAGTGGTAAGAAAAGGAAAGTTTTACATTTAGGCAAGAATAACCAAATGGACAGGTATAGAATACGTGGCACCAAGCTCAACAGCAGTAACTGTGAGAGGGAGCTAGGAGTCCTAGTGGACAACAACTTAAATACAGTATAAACCAGCAGCTGCCAAAAAAAAAAGCCAATGATGTCCTAGCTTACATCAACAGAGGGATACAATCAAAATCATATAAGAGTTCATGCCACTTCGTACTTCTTTGATATGTCCACACTTGGAATACTGCATCCAATTTTGGTCACTATAAAAAAGATGTTAAGACTCTGGAAAGAATACAGAAAAGAGCAACAAAGATGATTAGAGGGCTGGAGGCTAAAACATATAATGAATGGTTGCAGGAAATAGATATATCTAATCTAACAAAGAGAAGGATTGGGGTGACATGATAGCATCTTCCAATATTTGAGAGGCTGTCAAAAAGAGGAGGGGGACAACTTATTCTCCTAAGCACCTGAGGGCAGGACAAGGCAGAATGGATGGAAGCTTATCAAAGAGAGTCCCAACCTAGAATTAAGGAGAAATTTCTTGACAGTGAGAACAATTAATCAGTGGAATGGCTTGCCTCCAGAAGTTGTTGGATGCTCCATCACTGGAGGTTTTTAAGAAAAGACTGGACAGCCATTTGTCTGAAATGGTATTGGGCAGTGATGGCGAACCTTTTAGAGACCGAGTGACCCAAAACTGGCCCCACCCCTGCTCCACCCCCTGCCCCTGCCCCTGCCCTGCCCCCGCTCCGTCCCCCCTGCCTATCCGTAGGGCCACTCACTGCCTCTAGGCCCGCCACAGATCACCCAGGCAGCCCAGCAGCGCCATGATGGCCACGCTCTCTGCCCATGTCCCGCAGCATAAACTGTGCGCATTGGGGCATGAGGGCAAAGTCTTGTATATGCTGCCTGGCTGCCATGTCCTTGGCTGCGCTGCTCCACGTGGGCCACTCTCCTCCAGGAAGGCTGCTGGTGAGGGGGTCGCGAGCGGAGGCAAGGCTGGGGAACAGCATGTGTGCCCACAGAGAGGGCTCCGAGTGCCACCTCTTGGACCCGTGGCATAGGCTCGCCATCACTGGTATAGGGTCTCCTGCTTGACCAGGGGGTTGGACTAGAAAACTTCCAAGGTCCTTTCCAACTGTGTTATTCTGTAATTCTTTCTCACACCTACCTTTTATTTTTTCCTAAGAACTAATGTAGATAACTCAATGAAAATGAAAGTAGAAATCCAGAGCAGAAAATATCGCTGAAGCATTAGAGCCAAATTAAATTACAATAGACTTCCAGAGAATTAACTTTCCTATGCAATTTATTCAGAAATTAGGTCTCTTGAAAAAGAATTAAATATGTTGGAGGAATTTTGCACTTAAGAAAAATTGTCACTATACATGCAGTAAACATAAATCATCTGTAAATATATGTATCCACTATTTGTTTATCAGACAGACACCAATTTTAGGCAAAATGTTCCCCCATAATGTGCTATTGATTTTGATTCACTCTGCTTCATTAAACATGTCATCAAGCAAAGCACCTGCCCATCATATTGCTGTAATTCTTTTCTTCCAAACTGCAGGATAGTTATCGCCTGGCATACTTATTCAAACATGCAAGGAGCTCTCAGCTCAGCTAATTCTACTGGCAAGGCAATTGTCCCAATTCTCATGCTGATGCCTCTTAGTTTTTCTTGGTCCAATGAAGCATTTTCATGAAGCTCTGACAGCTAAAACATGGCTTTAGAATAACAAATTGCCTTTCGGCCTGCTAGAAAAGAATACTTACTCTCCCTGAATAAAAGGAAAGAATGAATTTTTGTGCCATTAAGTACATAAATCTCTTTCCGGAGAGATAGCTGTGTGGGTCCTTTGCAACCATAATGGGGGAGTATTGTGGTATCTAGTGTTGGTTCAGCTGATAAATCTCCTCAGCGTCTTATTATTTCTATGATGATAAAATTTAAAAAAATATGTGCATGCACACTATTAGGCAGCTTATTTTAGCATCTTGCTTTTCCACTTGACTTGTGAGAAATTTAGGCAGCTTATTTATACTCTCTTTACCTCTGCGGGAAGTCAGCCCCCCCAGAGAAGGAAATATTAAAAAGGGCAGAAAAATATATTTCCTCCAAGGATCTTAAAGAGACAGAAAACATGCCCAGTTTTTCTTAATAGCCCCAAGTCTGCCTCCCCCAAGCAGAAACCAGCTCTATAGAGATGCAGATGTAAATCCAGGGAGCTAGGAGATTAAGAAGACAAAGGCCTAAAATCTGCATACCCCACCTGGGACAGGACATGGTAGGATTAACTCACAAAGGCCAAAGGGCACACCCAAACTCAGGTCAGAATACATGACACAGGAAATAGCCTCAAAACAGGAACAGGAAATAACTCCAAACAAAAGGCTCCAGAGGGTATAAAAAACCTCTTCCTACATGTGCTCAGTCCTTTTTTCACTTTTCTTGCTGCCAGAACCATCTTCCTGTCTGGGTCTCCTCTCCAATAAACTACAACCTTCTTCCCAAAGCAATTGCCATGTTTATTCCCAGCTTGGATGAACCATGATGAAGACACCTCCCAAATAAGCAAACTATCTACAGTTCAATGGATGCACAGAAATATGACTGATCTCTAATGAAGGTTATTCACGTTTATTAATTTCCACATTCCACAAGAAAGAATGCACTGAAATCCAAGGAAGAGTGCCTACAGGTAATCCTCGACTTACAAACATCCATTTAGTGACTGGATTTGAAATTACAATGGTATTGAAAAAAAGTGACTTCTCACTGTTTTTCACACTTATGACCGTTCCAGCTTCCCCATGGTCATGTGATCAGAATTCAGATGCTTGGCAACTGGTTTATATTTTTGACCATTGCATTGTCCCAGGGTCATGCATTCTTCTTTTGTGACCTTCTGATGAACAAAGTCAATGGAGAAGCCAAATTCACTTAACAACCATGCTACTAATTTAACAACTGCAGTGTTTCCCTTAACAACTGTGGTAAGAAAAGTCATAAAACGGGGCCTATCTATTAATACTTAAATGTTGCTGAAAAAAACATCTGCTTACTGCACTTATATTTCTCTTGCTCATAAATTTTGAATTGATTCCTCAAAATATTCCCAATTATCAATTATATATTTTAAACAGATGGTTGAGCAATATTAGAGAAGCCATTTTATTATTAAAAGCTCGTATATTTTACATTCGAAATGAAGAGCATCAAAGGAGAAATTTTTAGAAATAAAAAATATGCTGCTTTTTAAAGCAAAATATGAAGCATAGAACACTTCTTTCAGAAAATGGAAGATATCAGAAAAAAGTAGCACAGATTTAAAAAAAATAAGATGTGGAAAAAAAGAATTCAGTAGGTTTATTATTAAAGACATTATGATCAACATACTGAAAAAGTAGCCATTGAGATGTCCTCTCTTTTATAAAAAGGAATTAAAATAGGGGATATGACCCAGTTTATCTCAGAACTCTTAACTTTATGTTGGATAAGTTGGTAGAAAATATTATTAAAGAAAAATTACAAAGCATATAGCAGAATAATCCTTGACAAAGAAATATCAGCATGCCTTTTGCAAAAGAAATGCTTGCTTAACTAAACGGGGGTGGGGGGGAGAATTCAAAGTTTATTAGAAATGTAAAAAAGGTAACCAGAGCAAATCTAATAAATAGCTTGCTTTCAGACTTAAACATTTAATAGAGGGAGATGAAAGAGAGGCACGTTTATATAGAAACTGCGGTTGATTCAAGAGCATGAAATAAAAGGGTAGATTAACATAAATTAACATTTTTTTTACAATATAACAAAATTAATTGGTTAATCAAGAATCTGATGACTTTAATTGTGTTGATAGTGGAGCTTTTAAATATATTCATTAATGGTTAGTATTTGGAGAATAGACAGGAATCTCTCAGTATCGGATGGAAGCAGCAATTTGTCTGACATTGTATGTACAGGGATGGATAATGACTAAAGGGGAAAAGTTCTTGGACCATCCAAATGTATCTGTCAAAAGCTGCCCAAAAGACCATTTTAAGTCTACAAAAGGATTTGCAGTGAATATGGAGGCAACTTCCTCTTTACTTCCTCTGAGAACCAGAAGCATCTCTTTGCAATCCACATTCACTCACTTCAATCTACATCTGAATGCCCTGGCTCAAGCATAAAGCCAGTTTGCAAACGCCCTTCTTTTTTGCTAAGAGAAACACTTTTAATTTAACAATGCATGTGTGGGAAGTCAGCTCCCCAGAGAAGGAAATATTAAAAGGGCAGAAAAATATATTTCCTCAAAAGAATTTTTAAAAGCAGAAACCAACCCTGCCCCCATGTCTCTCTGTCCCAAGCAGGAGCCAGCCCTATACAAATGCAAATGTAACCATCAGAAAGTTGGAGCCAGAAACTCAAGAAGACAAAGACCTAAAATCTGCATATCTCACCCAAACTCTAAGAGTCATTAGCCCAGCCCCAGGGAAGCAGGATATGACTTTTGGCACATAATAGGATTAAACGACAGATACCAAGGCCCAGAAAAGCACACTCAGACTCAGTTCAAAGTTCATGCCACAGGAACAGGAAACTATTCCAAACAAAAGGCTTTCAGAGGGTATAAAAACCTACTCCACATGTGCTCAGTCCTTGATTTCTCTCCTCCTTCCTGCCAGAACCATCTTTCAGTCTGGCTCTTCAATAAACTGCAACCTTCTTCCCAAAGCAGTCACCATGTTGTTTATTTATCCCTGGCTTGGATGAACCAGGATGAAGACTTTTCTTTCAACACATGTTTCAGCCAAATGCTTGGCCTCAATACATTTCTCGTGTTTTGCAGTAATGTTTATTGTTTCAAAACAATTTTATGTGTTTTATGTGTTTTATTCAGCTGGACCAGATCAGCAACACCTTGGGATCTGCTCAGAGTTTTTTTTTATTGCCCTGTATAGTTTGCTGTTGGAGGTTCTTCTCCGATGCTGCTTGTGTTTGGAACAGTTCTAAATTTTTTATTCCTTTGCCGCTGAATGTTTTGCACATGACTAAAGGCAGATTCAAAAATGAGTTTTTACATTCATTTTGATGCTATTTATCTCTTGTGATATTGGAAGAAAGAGAAAAGGGTCTGGTTTTTCCAAGTTGCACACCTTAGTACAACAGGCCCAGGAGATGACTATAAGTGTTTTTCTCATGTTATTCCTTTTCAATGGCCCAAAATTGTAAAGCAGTCACATCTACCTATGTGTCAGAAAATACCATCAATGGAGGTAAAGTTGGAGCCTTCCAGATTCTTATTCTAAGTCAGGGGTGTCAAACTCGCAATGTCACGTGACATGTCGTGACATATTACGACTTTTTTGCCATTGCCGGCAATGGGGTGGGCGTGGTTTTGCTATGATGCATCTGGCCTGTGGGCCGGCAGTTTGACACCCCTGTTCTAAGTGCTCAGCAATGATACCACAACATTGTTAGGAGCTGGAGCAAAAACAAAGGGTTGGTATTCCAAAGCCTTTATACAAATATATGTATTTGGAATATTGTGCACAACTGTGGTTACCCATCTCAAATTCTGACTAAAAAGTGTGCAGAGATGGAAGAGTCCTGAGGTTATGGCAGGTCTATAAGAAAAAGAACCTGCTGATTTAGCAGGGTATTTCTCGTGTTTTTAATACTTCCTGTTATTTATTATATATGAAGGATATTCAGTTTATCACCTAAGCCAGTAATGGCGAACCTTTTAGAGACCGAGTGCCCAAACTGCAACCCAAAACCCACTTATGTATCATTGGGTGCCGGGTGGGCGTGGCCCATTGGGTTGGCATGGCCCATTGGGTGGGCATGGCTGCGGTAGCGGCAGACTGGGTGGGACTAAAAAGTTCAATCAATCAATTCAAACTTTGCGAGATCTTTTTTTTTTCCTGCGAGAAGTTGAAATTGATTGATTGAACTTTTTTTTTTTTGCACATGGCAGTTGAGGCCTAAAGCGAAAAGGTTTTATAAAATCCAGCTGAAGGCCTAGGACTTGGGCGATGGCACGCATACCCACAGAGAGGATTCTGAGTGCCACCTGTTCGTCACCACGGACCTAAGCTTATGCAAAACTCAGCTTTTAAAAGTAGCTCTTGGTATACACTGGAAGATCAAATTATTTCTGTAATACTATCCACCAAATTTTAATTTTAATCAAAAATTCTGTATAAGAAGGAAAATACTAATGAAATTTTTGCAATTATTTATGTTTGGTTTTAAATGTTATATTAATATAGAGTATTAAGGGGATGTTGCTATATTGAATTTCACCCTTTTTTTTTTAAGTGCTGAGTACTGGAATGATGGAATAAAGCATTAAAGAGTAAAATGGATTGCCAGGCAAATTCCCAAGCATCTGTAAAGAACATTTGGAGGGGATGATCTCTTATGCAATTAAGGCAGGTCAGAGAGAGAGCAAAGAAAGCATAGCCGGAAAGAATTAGTTCTTATAACAAAGATGAGCATCATGTGCTCCCCCAAAAACTAGGATTATAAATGCATTTCTGAAATGCAGACTGAACAATAGAAATAGTAGACAATTCCAGAAATTAGATAGATAAATTTGATTGATGATAGATATATAGATTCATTCTCTCTCTCTCTCTCTCTCTCTCTCTCTCTCTCTCTCTCTCTCTCTCTCTCTCTCTCTCTCTCTCTCTCTCTCATCTATCTCTATCTCATCAATATCTATATCTAGAGAGAGGGAGAGAGAGAATGATGAGGATTTTAAGCTGTACAAGAAAACCTTAAATATATAGCAGTGATGGCGAACCTTTTAGAGACTGAGTGCCCAAACTGCAACCCAAAACCCACTTATGCATCGTCGAGTGCCGGGTGGGTGTGGCCCATTGGCTGGGTGTGGCCCATTGGGTGGGCGTGGCCCATTAGGCAGGCGTGGCTGCGGTGGTAGCGGCAGACTGGGTGGGACTAAAAAGTTCAATCAATCAATTCCAACTTTGCAAGATCTTTTTTTTCCCTGCAAGAAGTTGAAATTGACTGATTGAACCTTTTTTTTTTTTTGCGCATGGCAGCGGAGGCCTAAAGCGAAAAGGTTTTATAAAACCCAGCTGAAGGCCTAGAACTGGGGCGATGGCGTGCGTGCCCACAGAGAGGGCTCTGAGTGCCGCCTCTGGCACCCGTGCCATAGGTTCGCCACCACTGATATATAGCTTCCTAAAACAATTATTTTGAAAATACTTTTTAAAAAACACCACTACCTTAGCATATGAATGTGGATAGTGTGGAGTGGGGTGGGGTAGGGGCTGATTTGTCTCATTAGAGTAGCATCAAATTATGTTTTGTGCTCAAAATGTCTGAACAAGCAGCCACTGTGCAATACTTAATTCAAAGCAAATATCCCCTTGCTCTCATTCTCTTCAACCAATGAAGCTTAATAGGCAATTTTTAAAATAGCCTTGGCCTGAGCCAACCTGTGACAAAGCCACAGTCTGTTTTGGGTGTAAGCAGTAGAAATCGTGTCACAGAATACAATCCTCTCTGTATATGTGACTTGCCATTGTGATGCTATCACAAGATTCTTGTGGTGTTCTCTTTACTATATGGTCGGGCTGACTACTGAATAAATAAAAACATGTACACTACACTCCAATCACAAATTGTCTGTCAGATTGTATTACATAGATTACTTTTATTGTGGCAGAATTGGAATCAAGAATAAATTAAGGTATAAATATATTTGAAATTGAAATTAAAAATATACACATTGTCAGTCTGCCTTTATTGTCCAAGCTGTACATTTACCTCAAATTATCTTCCATTAAAAGGAGACATTTTTCCATATTATTGAGCAGAAACTGCCCCAAACTTCCTCAGCCTAGTGTCTTTTTATAAAGCATTTAATTCTAGATTTGCAATTAAATTCAAACTTCAATTTTATGAAGACTAAATGAAAATTTTATTCTGGTCCCAGAACAATAGAAGCTAATGCAACCCAAACCATAAAAGCTAATGTAAGAAATTAATAGATAATAAGAATTTGGAGATACCAAGGAGCCAGGAGGGAAACCTTCCTAGCTTGTACTAGGAAGAATAAAAAGAATTTACTTTCCCACTAAGGTAAACTATTGGCATATCTTCATAAAGGTAGCAAAATTTCAGTGGGCCTTCCAGATATATATCTCAGTAGATGGATAGAATCAGTCAATCTGGACTTCTTATATAAGTTGCGGTACAAAAGAACAAACAACCGAATTGTTCTAATTCTGCAGGGACAAAATCCTTCCTTAAGGAGGATCTAGTTGAATTGGCCAACTACAGATTTCCCTATAAATTGCTGCTATTATTATTCATTGGCTTGCATTTTAAAAATCCACTGGCAGTTACTGAGAAATATAGTTTGAATATAGAGCATATGATTATTGAGCCACAGTACAAAGGAATATTTCTGATCTTCCCTAGACTGCTAAGGCACATTCTTCAGCTACTGTAATATACTCCTTTGTTGCACTGTAGTTTGAATCTGACCATGTTTGCTCAGACGTAAGGAGCTGCTTTACCTCTTATTTTATAGAAAATATGGTTAAAGGTATCATTCGTGTGACAAAATGATTCATCTGTTTGAGTGGAGGCAATGCTGTCAGTCGACTGAGGTCTTTTCCAAATGCCATTATCATAATTTCTTATATTGCAGTAAAATCTTCTGTCTGCCACAGAAGTTGGGCAAAGATAGGCGCTGCATACATACACCTACCGAGGAGAGTGGCAAAGGCAGTTCTTGGGTCCAATGTGCATTGGCTGCCAGTTTGCTTCTGGGTGCAGTTCAAGGTGTTAGTAATCACCTTTAAAAGCCTTCACAGCATGGGTCCAGGCTACCTGGGGGACATCTCACCCCACTGGGATTGGCTTACCCCACCCTTGCCTGCCGAGGAGGCATGCTGTGGGCCCCATTGGCCCAATTATTCCAGCTCATGTGGTTCAAGAGAAGGGCCTTCTCTGCTGTTGCACTTGCCCTCTGGAACATCTTGTCTCCCCCAATATGAGGTTGGCCCCAAACCTTCTATCTTTTCATAAGAGCCTAAAAACCTGCCTGTGCCAGTTAGCTTGGAGCTCCAATGGGGGAGCAGCACAGCGGAGGTGGTTGATGAAAAGCAATGTCAAAACATAATCTTTTTTTGAAAAAAAAAACATAAAATGGGCAAAAGCCTGTGAAATTTAAGCACTGCCACTCCTTTTATCTTATGCAAACACAACGTTCTAACCTAAACTCACATGAGTTTTTAGATAAATATAAAATTGTCAATCCTGTTCTTTTAAAAGAATATTTATATTTTAAAGTTCATTTTACTTTGGTTTTATAAACACTCTGGTGCTAGCAGGTGTCAAGATGCCCATGCCGGTTTTAGGGAAATATCATTTTGTCTCTTTTTCCGCATATAATGGGCTGTTCGCAGCTTCATCTTTCAGCGTGCAAATGTGCACACTTCATTATGCCAATTTCATAAGGGATCTGAACAATGTCACCTTTTTTTGGTCACCAACCCATGTTTTAGTTCATTTTGTCTGCTTTTTTTCCCCTCTTCCTCCCATTTAAGTAGAAAGAACTGGAACAGAAACACACATTTCCAGTGTGGATGTTCGAAAAAAGTTTTGCCCCTTAACATTTGAGTGGTAGTTTCAATTTTCATCACTTTCCCTTTTTTTCTCTCCTGAACACCACAGTAATTGTGAGCAGGTACAAGGCCATTTGTAAGTCTCCTTATTCAGTCATGGAGGGTCCCTGTAGTGTTTTGGGTGCTTGGCAACTGGCTTACCAAGTAGCAGCAGTAGCAGCATCCTATGGTAATTTGTGATCTTCTTGGCTGGCTTCTGATAAGCAAAGTCAACGAGGAAGTTGACAGGAGGTCACAAAGGGTGACCACATGACATTATGCCAATTTCATAAGGGATCTGAACAATGTCACCTTTTTTTGGTCACCAACCCATGTTTTAGTTCATTTTGTCTGCTTTTTTCCCCCTCTTCCTCCCATTTAAGTAGAAAGAACTGGAACAGAAACACACATTTCCAGTGTGGATGTTCTAAAAAAGTTTTGCCCCTTAACATTTGAGTGGTAGTTTCAATTTTCATCACTTTCCCTTTTTTCTCTCCTGAACACCACAGTAATTGTGAACAGGTACAGAGGTGTCTTAAACACCTTCAGTGCAGTTCTGTTTTCATATTCTTTCACACCGTCTCAGAAGCTTGTCTTTACTTACTTTTTCATCTTTTAGATTTTGAGTAGAAACACTATTTTCCTGTATAGCTGCACAAAGGTGGAGGAACTTTGTGCAGACTGACACTCATTTTTGCAAGTAAATAATGCAACAAGAATCCTATATGTTTATGATAACACTGATATGAGAAGTAACTGTAAATCTTGTATATAATGGTTAAATCGGAGCCCCCTAAGGAAAATTGCTTTACGTAAAACTTTCTGCGCTGACTTCATGAATCCTCTTGGTAAAATAGAATTCTCAACAACAGCTTCTGTCACTGCTATGCAAATATAGAAATATTTATTAATGTGCAATATGAAACCATAATAGGAAGGCTATTTTCACTGTGGCAAAATACAGGCATCCAAATATTATGATAGGAGGATTTATCAAGTAACCCTTATTTGGACATTCTGGAATTCTGTGTGAGTCTGTTCTAATTGTATGCATGCAAATATTTTGTTCTCAGTCACAATAAATAACTTTGAGGGGATAAATAGGAAAACATGGAAAAGAAGAGAAGTTGAATCCCTGAGATTACATACGAAGGACTCTGATTTCACAGCACCATCATCCATCCACTCAAATAGGGAGTCAGCATATAGAGATGCAAATCCAGATGCATCAACTTTTTCCACTGTTATCCTATTGATTATGAGGAGAGTAAGAGTAAACAGAACAAACAAATCCATCTTTGTGCCTCTCTTTCTCTCTGCTCTGCTCTCCTCGCCCTTGACTGGAAGACTGATTCTGCTATGTTTTCTCTCTTTCACCTTGCACCTTACAAGGAGAATAGAGTCCTCACTTAATGGCCATTCATTCAGTGACCGTTTGAAATTATGACGATGCTGAATAAGGAGACTTACAAATGGCCTTGTACAAGGCCATTTGTAAGTCTCCTTATTCAGTCATGGAGGGTCCCTGTAGTGTTTTGGGTGCTTGGCAACTGGCTTACTAAGTAGCAGCAGTAGCAGCAGCCTATGGTAATTTGTGATCTTCTTGGCTGGCTTCTGATAAGCAAAGTCAACGAGGAAGTTGACAGGAGGTCACAAAGGGTGACCACATGACATCATGCTTAATGACTAGACAGGATTTACTTAATGATGGCAACTGAAACTGCCGCTGTAAAGTTAACACGCTCACGTGACATTGAGTTTTATAATGGTGTCACTTAACAATGTTTATTGTTGGTCCGAATTACTGGTATTAAGCAAAGACTACCTGTACTTCTTTCCATCTTTTCTCCCGCCCCCCAACCCTATTAGAACATGTAACTTCCTTAACATACTTGACTTCTCCTTTTTGATCTTAATACAGGTGTCCCAACAGGGCACGAGACATTTGCTCTGCGAAATTTGTAGCTCAGCTAATGAACGGGAAGGTTGTAATTAAGGTTACTTCAATCTTCTTTAATAATAATAATAATAAGGTTGGAAGGGACCTTGGAGGTCATCTAGTCCAACCCCCTGCTCAGGCAGGAAACCCTATACCATTTCAGACAAATGGCTGTCCAGTCTCTTCTTAAAAACTTCCAGTGTTGGAGCATTCACTGCTTCTGGAGACAGGTTGTTCCACTGGTTAATTGTTCTAACTGTCAGGAAGTTTCTCCTTAGCTCTAGGTTGCTTCTCTCTTTGGTTAGCTTCCACCCGTTGCTCCTTGTCCTGCCTTCAGGCGCTTGGAAAATAGCTTGACTCCCTCTTCTTTGTGGCAGCCCCTGAGATATTGGAACACTGCTATCATGTCCCCCCTCGTCCTTCTCTTCATTAAACTAGACATACCCAATTCCATCAGCCGTTCCTTATATGCTTTGGCCTCCAGTCCCCTAATCATCTTTGTTGCTCTTCTCTGTACTCTTTCCAGAGTCTCAGCATCTTTTTTACATCGTGGTGACCAAAACTGGATGCAGTATTCCAAGTGTGGCCTTACTAAGGCATTGTAAAGTGGTATTAATACTTCACGTGATCTTGATTCTATCCCTCTGTTAATGCAGCCCTAGCACTGTGCTTTATAAGACAGTGATTTTCTTAGCAGCAAAACAGGAAAAAACAGCAGCATAATGCAAGAGAAAGATTGCATCACAACAACCGTCACTTGTATGAATGATGGTTTATTGTCTGACAGTGCTGGATGTTCTCAAAGCTGAGGAATCAAACTAATTAAACTTTATACACTTGAATAGTCTGAGCTGATTCAGCACCATATGCAGAATTACAAAATGTCCTTGACAGTGCAGAATCTTGTGTCCTACAGATGCCAATTAAAACAGTCACAAATCTCCTAGCCTCTTAACTCCTTCTGCTCTCCTTGGAAAAGGGTAGCATTTATTTAACAGTCAGATGGCTAAGAGTTAATTTTTGTTTTCCTGGCAAGTAAAATGCAAATTTATAAACAATATGGATTTCATCCATAATTTCTAATAAGAACAGGTCCACGATTTTTACTGCAAAATTCAACACTTGTGGGTTTTTTTAAAAAAAAGCACAATACACCATCTTTTGGAGTCCCCCATAAAATACAATTTCAAAATTATAAATACGATGTCACAAAGTTTTCCTGAAAGCAGCTAAGAAAAGGTCTGTGGGGTCCCATCAAAGATCTGTTCCGTTCAGCATTCCAAAGTGAATAATGTTAATTAGCTGCTTTCAGGAAGTAACCAGGGTGAAAAGATTATGACCTTCTTCCACTGTTACTAGAATGGAATATTTACAGTATTCTAATTTTAATAACAAAGTTGAACATCCAACAACTGAAAGAAGTTGTACTTGACAGGGTAGCATGGAGAGCATTTGTCTATAAAGTCACCAAGAGTTGAACATGACTAAAACGTTTTATATAGGAAATAGGCAGCCATTAATACTAATAGCTATCAATAGCCCTTTACATCACGAATTTATCTAGTTCACCTTTATCTAAACTGATTGTAATTGCCACATTCTATGACAGTAAATTCCACACTTGAGACAAGTGAGATACTATGTCTGGCAGAAGCTGTGTAAGTTCTGTGTGAGAGTTTTTTGTTGTTCTTTTTTTAATATGATTGATGTTTTTCCCTCTTTAATATTCTCCACCAATTGACTTGCTATAATTGCTATGTTAAGTAGACGTTAATTTCCACCAACCCCAAGCCAATTCTTATTTTATTAAAAGCAATTACACAGGCCATTTTGTTTGTTTAAAACATTTATTTTTCTAGAACTCACAGATACATCTCAGGCTTTTAGGGAGAATTTGTATCATTTTGTTAAGAGAACTGCAGTTTTGAGACTGCAGAAACTGAGAATTTGAGTTATTAGGAACTCAGGAAGGACTCGGGTATTTATTTATAATTTGTCAATTAGCTTAAACCCTTGGCACCTCTACTTCTTTGTATATTTACTTCTGCAAAAGTGATAAATCTCTCCACTCTGGGTCTGCAAAACTGCTTGGATTTCAATATGGAGGATTTGCAGCCCCAGAATGGAGAGATTGCCTTCCATTTTGAATTTGAAAATCCTCTGTGCTGAAAACCTAAGCAGAATTTTCCAACCTAGAGTGGGGAGACAAGTTTCACTGCTCTGTGGCTGAAAATCCTGCCTGGATTTTGGCGCAAATCTTTTTCAGTCAGACCCCAGAGACTAGAGGGAGTCTTCTCAGCAGGCGACAGCAGCTTGAGACCTTCCCTGCTGTCTTCCCCATTTGATTTTCTGTGGAGGCCACAAGGAAGATTGGAAATGGTGATCACATGTTCATGGGGTACTTGGCAACTTGTTGTCAGTGTAAATGGATTGCCGAGCACACAAATTGCATTTACGTGACCATGTGGCACTTCAATGGCCATAACTTCAGTCACAGGTCATAAGTCTCTTTGTCAGCAGTAATTCTGAACAGCCACTGAACAAATAATTGTAAGTCGAGGATTACCTAGTTTGATCAATCCATGGCCATGTACAATTTATTGTATCCATTTTTTTTACTTTAGAAGAAATAAACACACATACACATACCTAATTTATTTCATTATTTTATGTTCCATCTGACCAAGATGATGTAGCTGAAGGCATCTAAACAATTGACTTATTCATGTGAGGTCAATTAATTCCCAACTGGATAGTTTACTCAGCTTTGCTACGCTAATGAATTAATTGTGGAGTCACAATTATATGATTTTTCCTACGTAGGCAAATAAATAAAAGAAATATGCATGTTTTTAAGAGTACGTTCCTTCCTGTTTAGTTTACTCTCCCCCACCCACCCTGTAGATTTTCATGAGCAATGAGGATTAGCATACTGTAAATCCAAAAAGCTAACCTTAAAAAAAATAGATTAGAGCTGCCTGATTCCTTGACATTATCTTTTTTCTACCTACAAAGCACATGCAGGCAAGCTCTATATTAGTTGCATATCTCTCTCTCTCTCTCTCTCTCTCTCTCTCTCTCTCTCTCTCTCTCTCTCTCTCTCTCTCCCTCACTTTCTTATTTGCATAGAGAGATTTTTATGTATGCATTTCTTACCAGACTTTATTCAACCATTTTCTATGAGACACATTTTTGTTTGTTTTCAATCAGTATGATTATTTTGCTTTCTTTCTTTTTTCCCTTTACAGCTGTGAAGTTTCATCCTAAGAAATGAAGATTCATCATGAATGAAACAATGATGATTCATAGATTTTGGTATATATTTGTTTCTTCCTATAAACACTGATAATATTTTGTAGGAGAGACTAACAAATATAGTATAGAAAAGTAAAGCAATCAAATTACGAGAAATGTTTCAGCATTATTCTTCCTTCTTATTTAATCCAATGAAATGCAATTTTTTTTTAAAAAAATATTTTATTCATGTAAATTACCCCACACCTCTACTCCCAAAATGTCAAGGAATTTGATTGCACTAAGGCAGGGGTGTCAAACTGCCAGCCTGCGGGCCGGACGTGTCATGCAGAAGCCGCGCCCACCCCATTGCCGGCAATGGCAAAACTGTCCTGATACATTGCGCAATGTCACGTGACGTCACGAGTTTGACATGTCTGCACTAAGATCACCAGGATCTACTTTTCATAAAGAGAAAGGATCGTTTGAAGGACCACTTCATCCCTATTACATCCACCCATCCCATCAGACCCAGCAGAAGGGATATATTGAGGTACTGTCAGCTTTGAGTGGTGGGGCCCAGGAAGAGAGCCTTTTCTGTGGTGGCAATCACCCTTTGGAACATCATACCCCAAGATGACATTGGCTCCAACCCTGTTGGCTTTCCGGAAGGCCTTCAAAACTTGGTTTTGCTATCAGGCCTTGGGATCCCATAGAAACATGGAGCCCATTAAATGGTTGCTATAAGCTTGATTGCATTCTTCCATGTCTTTTGTAAATATAGGTTTTAATTCTTTTAACTGTTTTAATCCCTTGACATCTAAAGCAGTAAAAGAGGAAGTAAAGAAGAAGGACTATTTTAATGGACAAGTTAGATTGATTGTTTTGTTTTAATTGTGTATGCGGCTCAGGGTCACATACATGTGAGAAGGACAGATATATAAATGTAATAAATAAATAGTGAAACTGGTGAAATATCAAGCAGCTCAATTTCAACACTGGTAGCTTTGACAGAGTTAACAGAATTTTCTCATACAACAGAAATTAATCAACTGATGTACACCAGATTGTTTACTTGATACTGTAGTAAATAATACTGTATTTATTTTCTATAGTCTAATGCACTGTCTGTATTTCTGACATTGCTTTTCGATCTGACCCCACAGTTGCCATTTTCCTTTCCTTATATCCATAAGGATACACACACACATATGTGCATGTGTATATCTGCCAATTGAGAATGATATACCTTGCATTAGAAAAGTGGCATTACTGATAAAATCTTATTCCATTATATGTGGTTTCATTTTTATGCGACATAATAAAAACAATCAAAATTCTTTTTCTCTTTGGGAAAATCCACATACAAGTTATTATTCCAAATGCTTGTTTTTTTTGCAGTTTTCTAAAAAAGATATATTTCACTTTCATTTGATCTTTTGCCTTCTTGCAAATGTGGTCATCTCTTCATTTTTCCAAGTATTCATTTTCAATAGATTCAATTGAGTGGCTGAATCTTTCTCATTATTAGTTAACATTTTCTTGTTGGTTGTCCTGTGTTTAATTTAACTATAGTTCTTCATGACTGCCTGTATATTGCTCTGTACAATATTAGTACAAAAAGAGGTTCAGCACTTCAGCTTTAGGTTCAGCTGAAGCAGCTTCTTCACATTCAAAGATGTTGATTGCTGGGCCTGAGCCATGACACTAACCCACCTTTCCCTATAGTGTGGGATTTATTTATTTCAGGGGTCTTCAAACTTGGCCCTTTTATGACTTGTGGACTTCAACTCCCAGGCACGCTGGCTGAGGAATTCTGGGAGTTGAACGGCCAAGTTTGAAGACCCCTGATTTATTTGCTTAATTTATTTCCACATCCAGCTATTCATATGACTGCCCAATTCACAATGGCAGCTTTGGGTAGCTAACATTAAATTAAGAACAAAGAAACAAAGATGACAAAATTTTAAAAAGAAAAACAAAAACTCTCTTAAATTGTTCTGGAACAAAGTCATCTAATATCCCAGCCCAATACCCAATCTAATTGGTTCAGGGTTGTTGCTATATTGACCCCTTCCCGGAATTCTGTAGCTGTTTCTAGTTATCCAGGTGGATGATGGAGGTGGTTGCTGTTGTGTTGAGCTCAGGTCAATGGGCCAACCTAGTCAGGTTAGTTAAAGGCACATAATTTCAATGGTGAAAAAAGTAAGGTTCTACATTTAGGCAAGAAAAACCAAATGTACAGGTATAGTATAGGGGGTACCTTGCTCAATTAGTAACTGTGAGAGGGATCTCGGAGTCCTAGTGGACAATCACTTAAATATGAGCCAGCAGTGTGTTGCAGCTGCCAAAAAAGCCAACACAGTGCTAGGCTGCATTAACAGAGGGATAGACTCAAGATCACATGAAGTATTAATACCACTTTACAATGCCTTGGTAAGGCCACACTTGGAATACTGCATCCAGTTTTGGTCACCATGATGTAAAAAGGATGTTGAGACTCTAGAAAGAGTACAGAGAAGAGCAACAAAGATAATTAGGGGACTGGAGGCTAAAACATATAAGGAACGGTTGCTGGAATTGGGTATGTCTAGTTTAATGAAGAGAAGGACGAGGGGGGACATGATAGCAGTGTTCCAATATCTCACGGGCTGCCACAAAGAAGAGGGAGTCAAGCTATTTTCCAAAGTGCCTGAAGGCAGGACAAGAAGCAACGGGTGGAAACTAACCAAAGAGAGAAGCAACCTAGAACTAAGGAGAAACTTCCTGACAGTTAGAACAATTAACCAGTGGAACAACCTGCCTCCAGAAGCGTGCCTGGCTGAGGAATTTTGGGAGTTGAAGTCCATGAATTATAAAAGGGCCCGGTTTGAAGACCCCTGTTCTATATCATAAGAGAAGCTCTTTGCACCTGGAGGGAACTGGTCCAATCAGGGTTCCCAACAGAAGCAACCAGGACCTGGATTTCCAGATACAATTTGCAGCTTGCTGCCAGTGAGTTCAAGATCTTTACCTGAAGAGATAGCTTCTGGAAAAGGCAGGACACTGCAGCTCTTTCATCCCTTGTTCAAATTGTTCAGAAGAAAAATGCTGAAAGGGATGTAGTTAGCCAGACAACTAAAGCTGGGAACCGGCAGTATTTAAAAACAGCAACACTAAGAGCAAAATTGCTTATCCTAGCAACACATTGGCAAAGCAGTTGCTGTGGAGAAAACAACATTAAGGACCTGTAAAAGTACCACACTACAGAGAAAGGTGGTGACAATTATTTTGATTGCACCTGCAAGGCTGAATAGTTTTTGCCATCAGATTGCCAGAATGATTACAGAAGAGAGAGGAATAAGCTGTAGTCATAAGAACAATATATTGGGGAAGAAATTGGAGGAGCACACAATACTGCTTCCCCAAATTATAGCACGTTGTACCTCTCAGCAATTTGTATCTCCAAAGAAGCTAAGGCAATGTTGAAGTCCAAGAGATGTGAGGAATGCATTTAGTATAAAGGGTCATTAATAGTTGCAATTACTATAGACGATTTCCAGGAGCAGAATAGTAGGCGATGGGGAGAATGCAGGGCTTGTGTGCCCACCCTTATTGAGAGTTGGAATTTAAATATGTTGTAAGAGGTGTGTGGAGGTGTTTGGTGATCTTAGCTGGAGTAGTTGGGGACCAACAATGGTGGAGTGTCTGGAGGGGTAGCAACAAGCTGTGGTGGTGCAGCCATTTGAAGTCACAACAGAGGATTGTCAGACAATAACTCAGCACTGTTGAGGTCTCCCTGGGTGGCAAAGGGGTAGAGTGGCAGCTGTCAACAATTTCTCTGCTGTAGGGATATGAAAATAGTGGACTGGCTGTTGGGTGAGCTTGGTACTGCTGCAGATTAGTTGTTTTTGCTTATCTGACAAATAGTGCTCCCAGAAACATGGATGGTGGCATGGTAGAGGAGGCTACAGAACTTCTCTGCCCTCCATTTTGGAGCTACACAAGGGGAGAAGGCAGAGGCTTACTGGACTGGTGGACTGCAGTTGTATGATGACGGTTCCTGGATAGGGATTGCCCTCAGCAATGTGGAGCCCCCTATTAGCCAAGTGTTTACAGGTAATGGGAGCTGGAATGAGCCAGCAGTAGTATGTGAAAGCTGACTTGTGTCCTTCAGCTGCTGCTTGACTTGCCACATGAGACATTGGCCATTTTGGTAGCTTTCTCTCTTTTTTGCATCACGTATGCCTGGGATCTGCAGGGGGTGAAGATCCCAAAGTAGTTGGACTGGACAGTGTTCACGGCTGCTGGTACCCAGTTGAACAAGTTCTGTATCGGCCAACCCCACTTTATAGACTGAGTTTTAGGGAGTGTGTAGCTGGGCTTCCTACCATTCTGCAGTGAGAAACTGAAGTTTGGGGAGGAAATTTACCTACAGAGACCACTGGAAGTGAGGTTTCCCTATCACCTGGCTGAGAGAAAGATGATGGGGGCGGGGGAGGAACTGAATTGAATAAGGTAGAAAGGAGAGCTTAGTTTGGATGAAGGGGAGAGCCAGCCTGACTAGAGAATGCTGAATGTTAGGCGGAAGCACCTATGACCAGGTCTCTATCTTCTTCCTCATGTCTGTTGTTGGTGAGTATCGGGATGGGGTCCTTTGCTTTGGGAAGAAGGAAAGGGAGGGAGGGAAACTGACTAATGAAAGGAGAGAGAGGAGACAGAAAGGTATTGCAATAAGGATAGGCATTGGGAAATATGGTGGGAAACGGGGTAGGTTTTTAAGATTGACACCATGTCCTCCTGGCCTCCTGTGCTTGACCTTGAGACCTGGTTTCTGGAGCTTCTGTGACTCTGGCAATTGCTGTTTACTGCCAGGTGGGTTTGTAATAAAATCCCTCTCATCCATGATCTGATCTGATCATGGATGAGAGAGTCAACTGGCTTGCATCTTCAAGACATGGTTGGGCACTGGTGAGAGAGATGGTTCTCTCTTTGAAATGTGTCTTCCTGGGTTTCAAATGTGGCACTAGTTGTGACTTCAAAGCAGGAGTGAGGATATGACTGTTCTTGAGACTCTGAGGGCCACTAGGAGCCCTGCCCCAGCCCTGCCAGATGTGAGATCCTCTTTGTGAGGTTGGGCTGTAGGGGATTACTACACCTACCTTCCTCCTTGCCCTGTAGCAGCATCCCTGCCTATACTCCTGTTCTCCGTATCTGAATTGAATTAGGTTTCAGGTTCTGGGGCACTTCAACTTGTCTTCTCTGGGCCCAGAATTTGAGGTTGCATGGTTCGTGGTAGCCACAGATCATGATCCTGGTTCTGAGGTAGCATCGTTCATGGCCACCATGGTAGCTATGGACCTGGCTCAACTTATTAATGATCCTATTTACACAGGAAGTCACACATTAGATCTGATGTTTGCCTCAGGGCAGTGGCATCTTGATCTGGATTTGGGAGGACATTTTCATTGCGGGAACATTCTCTCTTGGCCCTAGAGTTCTCTATAGCAGCCCCTCACCACAGGGTGGTGAAGCCTATTGGGTCAGCTCACCCACAGGTGCCTGATGGACCTGTGTAGTTTCAGAGGATGCTTTATAAGTTTTCCTGAAGCTCTGGCACACAGTTTGGCAGAGGCCCTTGTCAAAGCAGGTGACAGGGCCTGCGCAGACCCTCATGTACATGGATCTCACAGAGCACTATGATTTACCAAGTAGAGATGAAACAACATCAGAAACACTTAGGGCATTGCTGGAGGAAGACAAAGTGCAAGGCTGACCAGGCACAGGGTTCCATTTTCCTTACAGATGTAATTCAGGGTGCTTTGAAGCTCTATATGGCACAGGACCAGGTTACCTGCAGGACCACCTCTCCCTAGGGAAAACTGACTATTCTATCAGATTGGATGGGGTGAGCACACTCCTAGTCCCAACTCCGAAATGTTGCCATCCTCTAGGACCTAGGAGGCAGGTCTATTCCTTAGCAGCTCCTGTCTTATGAAATATCCTTCCCGTTGAGGTTTGGCAGCTCCCCACCTTTTTAACCTTCTAAAGAGCACTTAAAATCTAGCTTTTCCCCCAAGTGTTAGGATAGATGATAGAAACTTGTTGTGAGCTGCATTGTGAAAGTTAGACAAGGTTTGGTCTGGTTATTTGTGATTTCAATATTTTTTTTATTGTGCATATATGTTTTATCTTTTGGTATTTGATGCAAGATGGCTGGCTATACTTGTGCTTTAAATAGATTTCAAATCATTTTCTGGGAGATGTGATCCTTGTCTTCAACTATCTATATTATTAGAAACATTTGTCCTTGCGAGTCTGTATGACACAAGCTGTCTTTTGTTTTTGAGTTAGGAACAAAAAAGACTCACCTGAAATTTTCTATCAGCTTGTTTCAGCTGACTCATAAAATCATAGACTCAAAGGGCTGGACTGGTCAGAGCAAAACTTGAAATGGGTTGAACGAAACATGAAATATTTTGACTGTTCCAACCATTTAAAAATTGGAAACTCTGAACCATCTGCTATTCCCTTATTTTTCACTCTGAAAGTAGTTGGAGTGGCAGCTGAATGCCAGTTACCATCCATATTGCAGAAAGTGGCTACAGTGCTCCAATCCTCAATAACACACATGCATCCAACTAATTTCTCACACTTAGGTGGGGCCTGCCAAGGCGTTGTGGAAAATGAAAATGGCAGTTTCAAGCCAACTTGGGCATCACTAATGCAAATGCATTCCCTCAGTCTTTGCCTTAAGAATCTCATTTTCTGAAGTTGACCCCTGGGCTAGGGCTCTGTGGAAAACAAGGTGTTAGAAGGGAAAAGCTAGAGAAATATGCAGATGGTATCTTTCAGGAATATAGGACTGGGGTTAGAAAGCAGATGAAGGATGAAGGTTAGAGCTTCATGGAAATGAAAGTTAGAGCTTCATGGGAGAGAAGGATAAGAGATGAAAGAAGCAAGAAGAAAGTTTATTAGTTGTTTCAGCCCCAATCTGAGTTATAGATCTTTGGTTAAAAATTTTTTTGCCATGCTGAATTACACATACACACACACACAAAACACAAACACACCCACACAGTCACACTTCACTTACAAATTCTGTGAGGCTTAAAACTAAAACAAGGTATGAAAATGGGGGATATAATCTACTTAAACTTAGTTTCTTAAATTTTTATTAAGAAACTGCAACCTTACATTTTCAGATAAGATATAGGTCTGTTGAACAAGGTGGGCATTTAGCTTTCCTCAGGAAAGGAAGACTCACTACTGTAGTATCTTTCTCATTTCAAGAGATTCTTGCTCTAAGAAAGACTCACACGTTATCCAAGCTTTGGCTGGAATTCATCCCCGCCATTTCCTCCCATTTTTAATGACTGGAAAAAGGTGCTTTTAATGAACCCGAAGTAACAGAACCAGCAAAGAAGTTTCAAACATACTTTCGTATCTTTGCATCTTCAATGGTTTCATACTGAGAATCGGTGTGACATAGCAGCGAAACTAAAGAATTCTATATTCAAATACCCCACTAGCCATAAAAATATCTAGATGACTTTGATCCTCTCCCCACTTGGTTGCCTTCCCTTAGAAACCTCACAAGGCTGCTACAGAAAAAAAAAAGAATCTATCCTGCCTTTTGCTCAGGGAGGGAAGATCACTAGCATACAGATCTAACAATACACAATATCAGGAGTTTTAACAAAACAAACCAATACTTCAGATGTCTGCATCCTTCACAAGCAAATGCACCACTTTTCATCTCGTTGTTTCTCCTCCTCCTAAATTAGGTATGACCTTTCCCGTCCTGATGGCTGCCGCAGGTAAATTGAGTAGCAATTTGTATATTGCTTTTCCAAGAGTACCCTGGGGAATACGTCTATCACTATTTGCTTTGTATTACTGTGATTGATTGGTGTGACACAGATCTTTGCCCACATGTCAGCAAATACCCCAGCAGACCTAAGCCTTCTTATTTGTTTCATTAGAAAATCTGCTGTTAGAGCAAATTGCTCCTTTTCCAATGTTAACATCACGATGCAAATGGTAGGCCTGATCTGTGGGCATGGAGAGAATAAAGGAAAGGACGTTTGGCCACAACTGACTTCTCCTGCAGGACTGTCATTGTAGATGTTCACTGGGGTTCATAAGCTGTTTTGGAGTGATCAGGTTGTTTTAGACTGCTAAGTCAATCAACAAGGAAACTGATGGTTCTCGTTTTACAAATGAGGAGTAGAGACTAAAGCAAAAAGAAAAGTTTATTTCCCCAGGAAGAAGAAGAAGAAGAAGAAGAAGAAGAAGAAGAAGAAGAAGAAGAAGAAGAAGAAGAAGAAGAAGAAGAAGAAGAAGAAGAAGAAGAAGAAGAAGAAGAAGAAGAAGAAGAAGAAGAAGAAGAAGAAGAAGAAGAAGAAGAAGAAGAAGAAGAAGAAGAAGAAAGAAAGAAAGAAAGAAAGAAAGAAAGAAAGAAAGAAAGAAAGAAAGAAAGAGAAGAAGAAAAAAAATGGTTAGGGCTCCATTTTGCAGCCTGTAAAAAATCTGGATAATTTTTAGATAGTAGCAAGGAAACATGGAAAATTCTTTGCAGCTTAGGTCCTTTTTCAAAAAAAAAGGAGAAAAAAAGTCATTACAAGTTTTTTAAAAATATATAATTAAAAATTCATTTGACTACAAAAAATATAAAACAAACGAATAACAAACAATAAAAGGGAAAACAGAAAAATAAGAACAAGTTAGGCATTTATCCTATATGTCAAATATTAAACAAGACATGAAAAATTAGAATTAAAAAGAAAAAAAACCTCTAAAATATCATGAAATCTGTGCCAAACATATTCCATTATTTTTTATTAATAGAAAAAAATGTTCAAATTTGGATAGATTGAACATATTTTAAATCCAGTCCTTAATATTCAGAATTGTAGCACTTTTCCAATTTCTCAAAATAACTCTCTTAGCAATTCCCCATTCCCAGCATAGCCAAATTTCCTCAACAACAAGCAAATTCCACAGTTTGGAAAATATTTCAACATAATATCAACAGCTTTAACATTAAAATTATTTTCTGTAAATCTACTTAGGTGCATTAAAATATTGTTCCAAAAAGATGATAATAACTCCAAGACAAAACCATATAGATTAATATTTCAAATATTTTATTTGTGGTATTCAATAAACTAAAAAATAGAATCATTTGATTAATCAGTTTCAAACATAAATCTGGGGAGACCAATTTAACTTTTTTAGGACTTGCAACCATTGATATTCCATTTTCAGATATTTCAATCAATTACTCCATAAGTAAATATCATACGTATCAGTGATTTCAATTTTAAAAAATAATCTTCAATTTTTAAAATGACCACAGTATAGATTTGGTTTCAGAAAAGGACTCCATCAAAAGAGAAGGTTTCTTTGGAGCAGGTAAAACATTTGGTATGAACTGCCCTTTTAAGTATGTTCATATTTTTGAGTATGTTCTACTATTATGAATTGGGCAACTGAAGTCTACTTGAAGTCAAGAATAATCCTTGTAAGGGTATTCCAGAATAAATGATTTTAAAGAAACTATTCCAGATTCTACCCATTCTACCAACAGAATGGTTTGCCACCTAGTTTTAAAGTTTATTTTTCCATAAACTGAAATATTTATCAATTTCACTTCAAAATCCAATTTATGATCCAAAAGAGCCAAAACATATGTGGCATCTGTACACCCAGAAACAAGAGTACTATATATTGATTTTAGTAGTTTGTCAAGTTCTTTGTGGAAAGCAAGTAGTAACCATCTACTGATTTTTCATTCCACATAAATACAGCCATATAAAAAGAAAAGCCAATCATATTCTTGAAAATCTGGCTTCTCTTCTAATTATATAAAACTTTCACCTCTGCAGCTTGGGTCTGGTCACCCTAAATAATACTGTGGTATATACCCAATATTAGAATCTCAAACTGAGGCTTCCATTTATTAATAGATAAAGCAAAAGGAAAAACCTGGCCTGAACATTTTTACTTTGTATAAAGAAATGGAATGCTTGAATATTGTCTTATAGCACTGTAAAACAAGACAAAACAAAACCTATTTGTAAGTATAGGATCAACTAACACGTGAGAAATAAGATAATGTTTAAAGCCAGTCTCTCATACAATGCAGGTAGTCCTTGATTTACAACCATTTCTGTTGCTAAGTGAAACATTTGTTAAGTGAGTTTTGCCCTATTTTACAACTTTTCTTGCCCCAGTGAATTGCTGCAGTTGTTAACTTAGTAACAACTTAGAATAGAATAGAGCTGGAAGGGACTTTGGAGGTCTTCTAGTCCAGCCCCCTGCTCAAGCAAGAGAACCTACACCATCTCAGACAGGTGAATGTCTAGTCTCCTCTTAAAAATCTCCAGTGATGGAGCACCCACGATTTCTGGGGGTAAACTGTTCCACTGGTTGATTGTCTTCACTGTCAGGAAGTTTCTCCTTAGTTCCAGGTTGCTTCTCTCTTTGGTCAGTTTCCAACCATTGTTTCTCATCCTTCCCTCTAGTGCTTTGGTGAACAACCTGCCCCCCTCTGCCCTGTGGCAGCCCCTCAGATACTGGAACATTGCTATCATTCTCCCCTATTTCTTCTTTTTTGTAGACTAGCCAAACCCAAGTCCTGCAGTTGTTCTTCGTATGTTTTAGTCTCCAAACCTTTGATCATCTTAGTTGCTCTTCTCTGCAACTAAACTCTACATCTTTTTTGTGATATGGTGACCAAAATAGGCTGCAGTATTTCAGGTGTGGTCTTACTAGGATTTTATAAAGTGGTAATAATACTTCATGTGATCTTGATTCTATGCCTCTATTTATACAACCCAGGATTGTATTAGCTTTTTTGGCTGCTGCTGCACACTAGGACTCCAAGGTCCCTCTTACAGTTACTGTTTTAAAGCCAGGTCTCGCCCAATCTGTATTTTTACCTTTGGTTTTTCCTGCCTAAATATAAGACTTTGCTTTTCTCCACATTGAAACTTATTTTCTTGGATAGGTCCCATTGTTCAAGTTTGTCAAGATCTTTTTGGATCCTGAGTTTGTCTTCTGGGCTTTGGCTACTCCTGTCAGTTTGGTATCATCGGCAAATTTGATGAGTTCCCCTTCAATTCCCTCGTCTAAGGGGGAATTATGAAGATATTGAAGAGTACTGGGCCTAAAACGGAACCTTGTGGTTCTCCACTGCTTACTTCTCT